>NW_009633430.1:0-20685 GCF_000690535.1 Cariama cristata | reverse complement strand
TAAACAATTCTATGATTCTATGATTCTAATCTGACCACCTAACAGAAAGGGTAGTTCTCAGGTTTTAGAAGCGAGATTATTGTGCTGTTTGTAAACAACTGGGTATGTTTCCAGCTTACCTAAGCAGTACAGACCTCTTACAGCTTCATCAAGGGCCATACAACACGACAACTCAGCTAGTTGCTCGGACAGAGCATTTTTTCATCAAAAGGTCTCAGCAAAAATAATTTCACAGAGGAGAGATGTAAGTAATGGTAAATTTCTAGCTGCCATTTAGGAAAAGAGACTTAACCTCTTCACTTCAGTTTACCTAGGATTGCTGGGAGAGCTTGTGGCAAATCAGAACCATGGACTATAGAAGTCCAGCTAGCACAAGGGAGACTGGTGAACTGCTTGAAGTGAGAGCGGTCTGGTAACTGTGGTTACTAAATAGGCTGAAACCAAAGATCTTCCCCAACAGAGTATGTGCTACTTTCCATGCCACCCCTTTTTGAGTAGGAGAGGAAGGACGAAAAGGATAAAGAATTTTTATTATAGATCTTAAGTAAACAACACTCTGGCTCCATGCAATCTTCCACAAGAAGGAAAACCAACTTCTCAAGCAAGTCAAGGTTGTTAAACAGGAGATAGATGAAAGCATCGCCTCAGAATGCAAGGAAATCCCAGGCTGGCTGGTTGGGAAAGAATTAATAATACATAATTAAAAAAGCACTCTCCCCTTCCTCATCCCCGAGGTGAATGCAGGTCCTGCATAATATTGACTTCTACATCAGCACCAGAGAATGAAGCTATTGCTTGAGGTCTTTCTCATTTCTAGCCAGGCCTCTCTCCCTCTTGCTTTCAGTTGCTGGAGGCTATTTCATACCAGTTACCAGCAATGTTCCTATGCAGCAGAACATGCTGTTCATATGTGCAGCTTGTGATGAAAGATTTAACCACTGGAGAACACCAGGAGGGAGGGAACTAGATAGTAGTTCTTATCTTGACTCGCAACAGAGGTTCAGTGGTCCCTTACTGGTGGCCTTGATTGAGCACCAGTGGAGACACCCCTCCTGCCCTTGTGTTTAGAAGGGAGGAGAGGGAAGAGCTGAGGTCACACTTTACTGAACAGAGTAAATCCTGTCATTTGGTAATACCGCCTGGAACACAGTCTCTCAGGATCCTCTCCAGGAACAGCTACTGAAAGACCAGGAACATCTTCTATATTAATCAGGCCTAACACACAGGGAAGATATGAGACACAGCACGAAGCCATGTGTAGTGCAGAAAGACTTCTGTACAGGTAGAGGTAGAAGGGACTGAGAGCAGAGGGTAGAGATATGCAAAATGGAGCGTTACAAAAAAGTACACAGGCAAATACAGTTTGTCCCTTTAACACAAGAGACAGGGGCTGCTGACAACAGGCAGTCAAAAAAAGCCATCAGACAGTCAAAACTAGCAAATAAAGTAAACAGGAGATGTGAATGACAGGTGCCCAGAGTGATCGCTGGCCTACAGGCAACGGTATCAGCGACACACTATGGAGCAGTATCACTTGCTATCCCTGTCCCTCCAAAAGTTTGAGACTGGGGACCACTCAAACACAGTGTGCAGTGGTGCAGCTGACCTGTTATTCCATAGTTGGTTGTTTTAGGAGTTCTTGTACCTTTCCCTCAAGCATCTGGTGTTTGCCTCTCTTGGAGAAAGGATGGCAGACTAGACAGACAGATCATGGCTTCTTTCTGGTATGGCAATTACTGCATTCCACCCTGAAAGGGGGAGAACACACTAGGGAAAGTGAGGAATGTTAGATGGCAAGTTCCAATAACACACGGCCCCCCATTAAGTAGCCTTCCCTCTCCATCTGGCCCTGCACAGTCATGCCAGCAGCATGCCAGGAGCACATAGCAGCACAGCTTGGCCCTTTGCATTCTCAGAGAGTCCTGTGTTCCTCTGTGGAATTTGGGAGCAAAGCTGAGCAGGGCTCAGATCTCACCCTGGAGGTCCTCACACGTGCAGGAAGCAGGATGTTCCCATGCAAGTAAATGTGTAACAAAACCAGAGGACAGAGCAGAATTGTGATCTGCAGGCCAAGTTAATACAAAATGCAATATTTTTTAAAAAAACAGATCTCACTAGACACAATAGTCCCTTAGCATCAGGCTAAATCAGTCATTGTCCTATAGGATCTGTGCCTCTAGAGCTAAAAAAAAAGCAAAACATATCAGAGTTTACCTACAAAACCAATTCCCTGTAACCTTTGAGTAAGTCAATCCACTTCCAGCAGAACAGTAAATACCTGTATCAGCCTATGAACTACGGGCTTGAAATAGCATTTATACTCGAAATGGGCATTTGGCAAGTTTTCTTTCTTCCTTCTCTGGAGCCAGAAGGTTCCCAAGCTCCCTAAGACAACTGTAATCTGGGGAAACTTAAACCTGCCTTTCTACCTAAAAATTCTTCCCTCTGTTGACTTTGGCTTTGTGCCAGTTTAGCCTTCAATTCCAGGTCTCCCAGTCTGTATGTCAGCAGAATTGCTAGTAGATATCTGTCCAGATTAGCTGCCCCGGCACTCTCTCCCTTGTGACCTGCTTCATGGATGCCCTTCTTGAAAGCAGCTGCTGCTGCTGCTGCTGCATGTATCCAGTGGAGCTCTGACTTCCTTACTGCCCATCTGCTGCAGGGGAGGCAGAGCCACACAGACAAGACACAAATAACTGACAGGGAAGACCTTGCCACACCAAACAATAAAAGCCAGGAAATCCAAAGCCTATACCTACCTAGTGAATTTGTGCTGGTTTTTTTAAAAGCAGAAGGAGGATGTGGATAAGCAAATACAGATACAGTTGAATGACTTACCTAACTTTAGACAAGCATCACCTAAATAATGCTATTTTAACTTATTACTGTAACAAATATGAGAACTGATTTAATAACCTAATGCTGTTTTTGGACAGTAGAGGTCTGCATCAATGGACCAAGACACTAATTATATTATCTTGTCAAATCAGTGTATAATAATAGAACTTCTCTATACATTGATGGAACTAGGCTTAGCATCAGAAAATAATCCCTGAAAGACAGAGAATAAGATAGTATTTAGCAGGAACTCCTTGTGACTGGGTGCATAGTCGTTATTTTCTTTCCTTTTCAAAATATTATTAAGTATTATCTTTAAGGTATCACATGACAAGAAATTTCCTCTGATAATCTTTTATTGCTTGTTATTTAACCTCCCTCTGTTTTTCTGAGAGGTAGTCCATATAATTCTCCCAAAGACTTCAGTAAAAGGGAAGGAACTGCTGGTGCATATGCAGATCCATTCATTGTAAGCCTACAATAAAGCTTTTTCCATCATGGTACAAGCAAAATGACTTGCTGACATTAACTGGCAAGTACTTTGCATTCATATGGTATCTTTCATCTACAGACTTCAAAGCATCTGACAGGAGGCAGGCAGGCATTGTTTCTTCATCAATCCAAGGAAGAAGCTGAAGCACAAAGTGGCAAGGTCTCCCAGAGAAGGTAAAACCATTAGCAGAAATCTAAATTAACTGATTCTCAGTGCTTAAATATGAACTACTTTGCTCCCAGTATGAATTACATGTGCAACAGAGAGCAGAACCACCATTCACCCACACCCCCCTGAGAATTGGTAGGGATTCTTTAAGAATTTAAATTTCATTCATGAGAAGCTGAACAAACATGGAACACAAGAATACTCTTCTACACACAGGGAAATGATGGGGATCTGAAACCAATCCAAATCTTAAGTTTGTAGTGCTCCGAGAAGGAGCGCTCCTTGAGTGAACCTGCAGATGCACAGGTCTTCATTCATGAGGAGAGGAAGGGAAATCCTGCTACATAATCTAGCAAGTATTTAAATAAACCTGTTCAGATGAAGATCTCTCTGGAGAAAAACTAGGACTGTAAGAAAGGTTATGGAAATAATTTTTAAAATGCCATCTTAAAGAGAGTAAGCCTTGTTTCGACTCTTCACCTTATTCTTATAACTGAAGAAATGCTGACTGCCTAGAGCACTCAAATGGTCAGCAGAAACTCCTTTTAAACATAAATAGGGAAAAAAATCCCTGCATAGTGCTATTTTAAAAGAAGTGTATGGGTTCCTGTAAGTTTGAAAAAAACAAACAAAAAGTGATGCTGAGGCAATCTCTGGAGCAAGTAGTCTTTTAGCATTGGTCAAAGAGACTGCAATAGAAATATTTTAAAATGCACTCTCTAGTTATGAGATCTCTCATGGCCTGTGGAGGCGGATAATATTAGAGGCCACTAAATCCTAAAGTTTATTTTTCTTAAAGTTTTCACTTCAAATAAAGCTTTGTTTTAAAATGTATGGGGCCAACTGTTAGAGCATTGAGGTCCTGGTTATTAGCCAGCTAAAGCCCATGAATTATGTTTAGTGAGAAGTTTATTGGCTCAGTAAACACCATTCCAGTTCCCCTCACCCCTGAACTGTGGAAGCCAAACCAAGAGATATTCAATGCCATGTTACCACTAGCACCAGAGCAACCATTATCTGATTACAGGCATTTTATTTTTTGTAAGGAATTTGCTATTGCATCATTTAATACATGGGGGTCTTTAAATTTACCAAGGCAACGCACAAAGAGTAAGTAACTGTTTGGTCCTGTTTACCATCTTCTGGAGCAGGAATATTTGTTTCCATCTTCTAGCTTTCTGAGTCCAAGCACTACAAAAATGCAATCCCTCCAACTCTTAGTAAGGTAGGAGTCTGGCAAGGAATTTAAAATACTAGCAAGATTAGAGTAGGCAACCACAGGAGCTTTCTGATAAAACCATCCTATGGAGCCAGCACAGAGTACAGGGCAGTAAGAAGTTGCATTGGTTTCCTCTTACTGCCACTTTGTCTCAAGGAGATTCATAAAAACAGGGTCTGTTCTGTGTTCTGAGAGTAGGTGGCCAGGGGTCAGACTTAGTCTGGTCAGACTTAGAGCTTGCTCTTTTTAAGTTGCACAGTCAAGAACAACTTACACCATCATGACTTAATGGGAGAGCTGGCTACAGCTCAGACACAGTCCAGGTAAGAAGCACGTGCATGTCCAAAATGGAGCTAGGACTGACTGATGTGGCATTAGCATTGCCTACCCTTACACCCATTTGTGCACAGCACCAGGAACCCGGAGACCGAAACAGAAGGTAGGCATCTCCAGAATTAGCAAAACCGACTTGTAGCTGTGCAAGTCCTGAAGTGACTTCTGCTTGTGTGGCTGGCTTTGTCCTGGGCCCAAGGCTGTTTTATCTGGTTACCTTTCACTGCCATGAGCTAAAGTCTCACATACAGAGAGTAAGCAATGATCAGTCAGTGTGCAGTAGCTTGTTTGTCTGCTTGTTGTTCCAGTTCTCAGGAAAAGCTAAAATACACCAGAAGACTGTACGGGGACTGTGTCAGTCCTTGAGGCAAGGAAAGTTAATTTAGTTGGAAGAGTAAGGATGCAAAAAAGAGTGCTATAATAACAGTAGTCTGTTCTAGTCGCAAAGTAAACTAGAACTGAAGGAATTTAGGTTGTCCTCCTAGTTCTCTCCATCTGTCACACCATCTTGGCTGAATAGTGCATCTCTTCGTGTCTCTGCTTCCTTTCTCACCTTTTGCCTATAGTGTCCATTTAAACTGTGACATTCTTCAGGGAAGAGATTGTGCTTATACAACACCCAATGACAGCTTAGGGCTCTGCAGTCCCTAAGCCAAACATTGGTTTTATATAAAGACTTTGCTATAGTCAAATTTACATAACACCAACTATGAAATCTCATTTTGTCATGTACATGTGATGTCTTGAGGATCACCATGCCAGAATCTGTCCATATGACAGGGAAGAACCTGGGCAGTACAGATCTTTAATGTCCAACCTATTCCACAAGGACGTGCCAAGGCCTTATCATCACACCCGTAACAAAGCACCTCTAGGGAGCAGGCACAGTTAAAATCTTTCCACCCCACTAGTGGTGAAAGACAAGATACCCTTCTCTTTAAACTTAACCCTCTCCCTTCCAAAGAATGCCTGGAATTTCTACTATTTCCCAGCAGAGACTGGAAGGCAAAGACTTGGCATGGGACAAGACAGATAAGAGCAGTTGCCTTCTCTAGGTTTTGTTAACTCTGCATAATTGCTTAGGGCATGTGATGGTTAGAGAGAGACACAAACACATCTGTCAGAGACAGACTACAAATCACTAGTATAATTCCAAGCAAACAGAATCTAGTTTACAATGTGGCTGTGGTATATAAAACACCTCTGTAAAACTACAGTATAATTCAACTGCTGCAGGCTTAATTTACAAAGTAATGATACAGTTTTCCCTCTCAAAGACTGACATTTAGGATCACTAAGATGTTGAATAAAGTCTTCGCTGTCTTCTGGGACACGTGGTGAAGGCTTATTGTTGGAAGCTTCTCTAAGCAAGCCAAATTTAAATACCATGTTTTGCAAAAGGGCCCGTATTGTCTTGCATGTGAATTCAAGTTCCTTTACCAGTTTAAAATCTGGGTCAGAGCAATTTGCTTACATTTGGAGTCCTTTTCCAAAATTAATAGTATGTGGGATTTAGAGTTGTAGATAGAAGTCAACCGGATAAACTGCTGTTATCTGCTCTGCATCATGCATGTACCATGTACAGTTTTCCTGCTAAGCTTTGTTCACATATACAACCCACTTCTTCAGCAGTTGCACATTCAGCATACTAATGATATTATTCTTGGCCATCCTGTTAAACTCACAATATAAGTTAAATGCACAGTAGGGGGCCCTGCTGGATTCTCAGCAGTTTTTAGATAGCTACAGATTATAGCTGGCCAAGGGTGGAAGTTTTGATAAGCAGTCATGAAGTTGAGAGCTTTTCTATTCAAATAGGATGTTGACTACTGCTGACTCTATCTCTGCCACTTCTCTGATGATAACTAGATTACCCAACTGTACTATGCATAGGGCTACATCAGATCACCACTTGGAAGCTCCAGTTAGTACTACATACAGCTGCCAAATTGCTTAGCTAAATTTCACACAGGGATCACACAGAACAACTGTGATAGTTGATGTCCTGTTTGTTTCACGTTGCCATTCTAGGAGGTCCTTTTGGATTACTAATACCTTGTATGACTTGGGTGCTGGCTATTTCAGAGATTATTTATTTCATTGTATCCTGACAGGCAGTTGTTAGCTGGATCCTAAGCCCTCAGCACACATGTTTAAGTCTCTCTGATCTGGACATTTGAGTGGATTAATATCTGCTCAGGAGTCCCACCCAGAGCTAGAATCCTGCCCAAATTTATTTTGGTCCTTCTTGAAAGAAGAAAGACAGAAAGGAAGGAAATAAGAAAGAAGCCCAAAACCACAACACAAATTTGCAAGTTAAACTTACTGACAGAACTGACCTGCAAAGTGTAAAGCAATAACAGAGAATTAGGATATTCACACTTTCTCATAGTATTCCTCCAGGTACAGAATATAGTATTTTCTTAATACAAGTCACTCTGGAGTGACAATCAATGAAAGACATTAAGTACAATAAAAATATTGGTTTTAGGTTAAAAATGTGGGTCCTACCTATGGGCTTGTAAAGGAAAACTCGGCAGACTCTTACACTTCTTGTAGGTAAATTCTGAATTTTCATCCCCTTGTTCACAAGCCAGGCAGAATAAAAATATCCACCTACACTAAACCAAAGGGAGTCACTCATAACCCAGACACAACCACAACAGACATTCTCAACAGTCCTTAGCTTAACAGAACAGTGCTTTGTGGTTATACCCACCACTAGAATTTCATCTTGCAAGTTCTAGCACGTTTAATTTACTCCAGGTCATACATCAAATATAATATTAAAATTTAAGATGGCATTTGAGATTGAGACTTTCTTTTGCAGCGCGAATAGAAAGAACACAGTTGGGACTGCGAGTGCATGAGCATATTAATACATAAACACAAACTTGTAGCCATCACTCAGGAAAAACAATTGGTCTTTAAGAGGGGAAAAAAGTTGTAAAAAGAATCAATTCCGTTAAATAGCTCTATAAATCAATTCCACCAAAAATCAATGGGAAACTACATCCACAAGGTGCCAAGTAACTCCCACACATCAGACGCAACTGTCCGTGACAGTGGCCATGCAGCAGCTCTGCCTGCCGGGGATTCAGACAGCCAAGGGCTGGAGGAAGAACACCTGCATTGCTCACGCTGCCCTCCAGCTCCCTCCTACAGCGCTTTCTGCCCCTCTCACTCAGGGTGAGCTGCATGCTGAGGCCTCCAGGGAAAGCAACATCACTCCCTTCCAAGGCTTGCATATCTGTATGATGGAGCCAAAGATGGGAGCACACTTCTGCTGCTCCTCACGCAGGCTATGCAGAGCCTTGGCTCCAGGAGCAGAGGAGAGCAGTCCCTCTCAAAAGACAGCAGAGGAAAACTCATGTTGCTTATTAGAGTCAGGCATCCCACATGCCCAGGTCTGAAATGAAGCATTACTTTGAGATTTTCCGGCAGGCTTTGTGCCACATCAGGTGTCCCCAAAGGGAAGCTGACTTATGCACAGACATGGGGAAGGTGGGAGAGGAACATTTGGGATGTGGGGCCCAACAGCCACCAGCATGCAGTAAGTCACATACTGGTTAAACAAATGACTTGTTTAAGCACAAGTTGATGCGTTCCACATTGTGTCAGTCTCGACTGTTCAGTGACTCCCCAGTAACTGTGCCAGGCCACTGTCCTCTCACTTTCAAAGTGCAGCTCAGTTGCATTTTCACATTTATAGACTGTGGATGTCCCTTCAATGACTGGAGAAACCCTTGGGGCTTTCATTTTGTGCTGGCAGCTCTCAGATGACTTTAGAAACAAACCCCTGGGGCTTTTGTTCTGTGTGGTAGAGCAGAGAGGGCACAGAAGATTCTGGCTTTGTTAAAACCTGCAGAAAAATTCGTGTCCTGTGTCTTCCCCTTCATGTGCTCCACATGTGCTGTCATGTCTCTGGGCCTGTTATAGACACACACTATTTAAGAAATTCAGACGTAGCATTTTTGCGACAGAAAAACTTGATGAGTTAGCCTCTGCTATTCAACACTAAGTACCAAAAACATTTTTTCCTGTTGGAACTGAACGCCAAGCGTAACTGAGTTCAGTTATTCCACACAGGAACACTCATGTCTGGTATTATTCACATATATTTAAATTAGAGAAAGCGTGCATACACGTGTGTGTATAATAAATAATGAAATATGAAGGCTCAGGACTGTCCATGGCGGGGAATGAGACCATCTACTGCTTCTCTCCAAGGCTCTGTGACCCAACTGCAGAAGGGATCTGATCTGTAAACTGGATCATAGCTGTTAGGCCTCATCTTAGCAATGAGCACCCTCAACCTACTGATTTCAATAGGATTTGAGAGCATTTGGTATCAAACCTTCCATCAGTCACAAGTTTCCCCTAGACATGACAGCATGCGGCTCTGGAAAGCATGACTTTGACATAGGCTGGAGGTTTGAGGTCAACAACAAGTGGGAATTGTACAACCAGAGGTTTCAATCTAACCACTGGTATCTAGCAAACAAAGCAGCAACACATTCAAGTTTTTCTCTTTTGGAATATTCCTTGGAACTTTAGCATATGACTCTTCTGCTTCAGAAGAATTAATTGAACATTAAAAAGTATACTAAGGGAAGCGGAAGGACACCGTTAGTAGAACAGCCAAAAGATTTTCCTGCAAGTCACAGTAGATGTTCCTCATTTTCCCTGTCCCTAAAAGCATCTGCAATGATACTTTCTTATTTACTGGGATATCAGTTTCATACAAGTCAGGAAAAAAAAGATTTGAACCAAGTGGCCTTCAAGTTTTATAATAGGGAGGATGTTTGCAGGGAGTTTTGAAGCACAGATCTTATTCTAAAGAGAGTCCTTGTGCACAAACAGATGCTATACCAACACTTGCATGGATGCAACCCTAGGCTATTCGGTGACTCTCTCAAGTTCTGGAATAGCTTACACTAAAGAAATTACTGTTACATTTATGAAGGACAGCCCAAAACATGGTGCAAAGTTTGTGTGGAAAGAGACAGAGAAAACAGATAGGAATAGGCACAAACCAGAGAATTAAGAGATTACAGTGATATGGCAAATATGTAGAAGTGGTTGGAAAAAGCAAGTATGTGTACAACTGAGGATTCTGAAGGAAGCAAAGTATCCAACAGGTTAGATAACCAAAGCATAAATCGAAATATACAGACACTATGGACTAAGAATTGAAGCCACCACAGGGATCTGAAGTGCCAACTTGCATTTAAAGACTATCATGGTTAAAATCATACACCAAATTGCATAATAGACAAATGAGATGAACTGAAAGATTAGTCTATGGAAATAGACTCAGACAGACGACTGTAAGGAATTTTATTTTTTAAACCCTGCTCCTAAACTCTTCTATACTCAAGGAAAAAAATCTTAAATCCCATTTCCTACCACTATAGGGCTAAAAAGTTAACACCATATTTCATAGTGGTTAACATGAAACAAGATTACTGTGCTGACTTGTTCTTAAAGAGCAAATACACTCTAAAAACTAGATTGGGAAGGAGGTAGATTTCTTTCTGCCAAATTCTCAGACAAGAAGCAGGAGGGAGAAAACATATTTTTCTCTAAGGCTTCTGGGGGTGAACAGAATTTAAAAGTCTGTTGCCCTCAGTAGAATTGATATACTCTTCCAGCTGGATTTTTTTTGTTCAGTCATTCGCTGTAGAGACTGACTTCATATGAATATTCATGCTTTTCTGTCCTGCTCAGATGAAATGCTTACACTCTTTTCAATGGAAGCAAAAGAAATGCTTTATTTATCCCTTAAATGTTAAGTTTTTAAAATAAACCAGAAGGATCTTATGAAGAAGATCTGATGACCCATCAGAAGGAGTAACCTTTTAATGCCAGCCAAAGAACTGCCTCCTAAGAAAAAGAAAGATTCAAACCCCAACCCAAGCAGACATCCCAGACAGAGCCTGCTCTGACACAGTAGTACCGCAGTCTATCTGGCACTTCACTTTGTCAAAGCCTTTTACAGGGAGAGCACCAAGGCAGTGAGCGTGTGACACACATCCAGCGAGACTCGTAAGGTCTTGCCTGTTTTCTCTTGAGCCTCTGAACTGTGAACTCAGAGCAAATGAATCTGAGAAGAAAATACATTAATCAGGCATTCACTCAGCCAGGCTCAGGATTTTTAAATCAGGGATCTGAATCAGCTCTATCACCTCCCACTTCTTTCCTGATACAATTAGTCAACATCTGCCCTGGCAGCCAACCCGCTGCCTCTCAGAGGCGGGGGGCAAGCAGCTGCAACTCCCTTGCCCACTGCCTACTTCCTAACAGGCTGCAGAATGGTGGAGAATAGCTTACTGAACTCTGCCTGGCGAAGGTTAGCATCCCTTCCCTACGCTCAGGTGAATGAGAGGAGCTGAGAACAGCTACCACTTACAACCCCTTTGATTCCCTTCTCCAGCCCAAGTGCAGGTTCAGACGTGTCCCAGCCACACCTCTCCCCACCTTGGGCCAAGGCCGTGCCAGCTCCACACACCTGTTGGAGGCTTCCCCACATTTTAAGGGAATCCCCAGAAGGAGATTTGCAGGTGCTCTGCTCCCTTCAAAGAGTTCAGGCAACAAATCAACCTGGGAAATTGGACCCATAGTATTGGATGTGGCCCTCTGACCTTTTCCAAAATGTTCTCAGCCCACCGGGATGGCAGGACTGAACTTTATAGCTAAGCATTTTGAAAGAAGCATGTGCTTTTAAAATCCGGTTGAATTTTTGCTAGGGAAACTTTACAAAGGCATCACTAGTGTATCCACAGGAGTTTTGCAATTCCAGGTTACAGGTGATTACAGCAAATAAACAGGCATGCAAGTCAGGGTCGGAAGCGGGCTTTTACTTAAAGCCTGCCTCACCGGGCACTTGAAAAATAAATAAAACCCCCAAGCAGTTCTGTTTTACTCAACAGCTATAAGGCTTCAGCCCCACTCCTCAGGCTGGATTGTGCAAGCTCTTACTCCAGCAGTCACAGTGAGTTCAAGCAAAGTGCCTGAGTAAGCATTTGCAGAATCTGACCCCCCCCCCATCAGTTATCTATACTGCACCTATTTGTGCCTTGCATTGCAAGCTCTTTAGCCAGGAACATGGTCTGGAAGTATATTGTCAGCTGCAATGTGCTTTATCTCCATTTATGGCATTAAATCTAATTTTTGGTGCCAAGTGCAGCATTACCCTTACAATGACATCTATTAGAGACAGTTTCCCCTGAAGACTGTGGTCTCACCAACAACCAGTTTGCACTGTTCATTTTTTCTATTTTATTGCAAAACCACCATGCTCATACTACCTCTCCACTTCTTTAATTTCAAGCATTTTGTTAAAAAATAGTAAGACAGGCACTGAATTGTGGAAATCCCACCCCCTGGCATTACCCTGACTTTACTTGAGATGCTGCCATCCTTTCTTCCCTGAAAATTTAAAAAACAGGGAACCAAAAACAATATTAAAGCAACAAACTCGACTGATCAACCTCCAGTAATGTGTAAGTTTAGTAGAGACAAACTTGCTTTCCCTGTGCCAGTGCAAGCATTCCTGATGGGCACAGAGCCCCTTCTCCCCTCCCCAGGCACAGAGGAGGGAGGGGTGGGACAGCAGCATGGCACAGCATGGAGCAGTTCTTATGGAAAAAAAATCTGCAAGTTCCCCTGAAATGCTGTGTCCTGCATGCCACAAAGGACAGCTGCTACCTTCTCGCTTACAAAAGCGTGACCCCAGCCAGTCAATCTACAGAGCTAACGCTGTCAGATGTCTTCCTACTCACCACTTTTGATGGTCAAAGCCATTGTAATGAAGTAGCTTCCCCTCCACCTCAAAAGAGGATGCTCTTGCTCCAAGAAGTTTTAGATGGGGGGTGCTTTGGGGTTTGGTTTGGTTTTTTTTTTTGGTGAAGGTACAACCCAAGCTGTTTTAGACAAACACAGAGGTAGCATGGGTCCATGTGTAACCACAGAGGAAGCAAGCACAAATAGGCAAATATTCTGAATAATGGCAGAGTAGATGCACATGGAAACTGGCTTGGACTCACCTGGACTCCTTTCCCCCTTTCTTGTCCAACCAGTTCATGGATGGGGAACATCCCAAGCCTCTGGCATATGGTATTAGATGCTCTGGGTATTAGGTAGAAAACTACTGGTAAGTCTTTTGAGACGGTATAGCTGGCATCATGTAGCCCAGGTCCTATTTCGTATGAACTCTCAAAATTTGGAAGGGAGAGAGAGGTTTTGTTTATTTATTACAAGTGAAAGAGAGAAACTGGGGTGCTTAATCAGTCATTTGTGTCTACTGGCAGTGGAAGCTGGTTTGTCTGGCTATGGCCATGGCTTCTGTTCTGGTAGGGAAGAACCCTTGTGCAGCTTTCAGAAAGTCGCATAAACATCTCAAAAAAAGTTACATGAAGATGCCAGAGACGCAGCTGTAGGTCACAGATTGCTACTTATGAAAGCATTTTGGGATCCTCGGGTGGAAAGGATCTCTTTGCTGGATAGGCAAATATTTTAATTCCATACTTCAGTGATCACTGTTCCAGCAGGACCCTTAAAACATATTTTCTTTCCAAGACTGTCCTCTGTTGCTAGCTACACCTTTTAAATAACAGCATGATTTCCAGTACTACAGCACTATCAAATGTACTAGTTTTGTCTGCATTTGGTTCCACTTACAAGAACCTGAATTATTAGTACAGCATTCAGCTTGAAATCCTCTTACACATTTAACTGGGTGAAATATTAGACAATAGCTGCTACTACTGTTATTTACTGTTTATTAAATGCTAATGGAAATTCAGCCCATCTTCAGAATATCATGCCCTTATACAGGTAAAGATAGAGAGGTACAGACAAATTAAATGATTTCTTTAGAATCAAACAACAAATCAGTGGGAAACAAATTCTCATACTCAACTCTTTGTTTTAGCCACCAAAATAGAGATTGTCAGAATGACAATAATGGCTTATAGTCCTCTGTCCTCACTCAGGTCACTTTTTCCCTCACTCGGGAGCTAAGGAATATCACTACGGCAATTAAACCCATCACTTACAAGTAGCAACCAGAAACTGGGAGACCCAGCACAACTGGGATGAGCCAGCTGACTGCAACTACTAAAAAGAGGTCCACACCTGGGGAACTACTCAAGACATTCCTTCTCCAGAGGCACCACCCATAATAAGAGGCCAACAGTCCCAAACACCTCTGCATCTTGGATGGATATGCAGAACCGCATACATTAAACTACTTTTCTTGGAGTTCACTTAAGAATGCTGCCAGCTTGTAAACAGCAGAGTCAGTTTTGCTGCCAACACAATTTTTACCTAGAGCAAACGGAAGTGCTTTTCCAAGAATTTCCAAGACACTTGCATCACGCAGTACGCTGGCACTGCACCACGCAACCCAGGGAGGAAAGACAAAAAAATACAAGCTGCTGCTCTGCGCATCCTGAAGGGGATTATTTAAAGGCATTTTTTTTATTCCCAGGAAAAGGCTGGCAGTGCAAAACAGACCTTCCAAAAAACCCCAGTGTTCACTGCAGGGGAATATAGTCTTATTAATATTTTTAATGCTGTAGCAAAAAGTGAATAATTTTTATAGCTGGCGTGTTTGAATTTTCATTACAATTTTGAAAGCCTTTTTTGATAAAGTACAGTGGAGACTAAGGAATGTAGCATTTCTGAAGCACTAGAGAGCAATCTTCTCTATTCTTCCGCTCGCACCGTGGGTTTTGCCTAATACTAAAGCGTTAGTACTTTGGCAACTTTACCGTTTTGAAGCTTTATTAGAGATATGTGTATGATGACAGCATTTATAGGCCCTTGCTAAGGTCAGGGTCCCGTTGTGCAAACTTGTAAATACAATGAGCATTTATAAGATAAATATACAAGACAAACCAAGGACATTATATTCTCCATACTTTAAAGATGAAGAAAACTTAAGTTGCTTAACTTCCTTCATGACCATATCATGGAAAATTTAAATCAGTGATAGAAACTGAACCCTGAGTTCCCTAGACCACAAGCTCACCCGGAAAAATTAAATGTGTGCATACATTCAACCACTGCACCAACTCATAACAGTAAGTACTTATAACCAAGTTTTCTGGGTGAAACTTTTCAAGTTGTAAGTTACATTACTTTTAAAACATGCTCAGCCAAACATCAGTCTGCTGACATCTGAAGAATTACAAGACAACTCTCACGCCCATGCCAAAATTCCTTTTATTGAGCATTTTGGTACTACAGTTTTGGCTATGTACACTTCATAGATGTGCACACACATTTATATTTTTTAGTGGATTCCCTGCCATCTATAACTCTGGTAGATATTTTCCTGCCTAGAAGGACATCCACTTTTTTCTTTGAAGACTGGGCATAATCATGTCACTAATATCACATTATCAAAGAGCATTTGAACTGCCTAGAAAATGAACAAAGAGCCTTTTTCAAGGACTCGAGAAGTTTGATGCAAAAAGTTCCACATGAGGACCATTCTGAATACTTTATAAGGGTAAACAGAAACTAGGAATAACAAAGCACCTCACCTTTCCAGGGGTAGGGAAAAAAATATTAAATAAAACCAGCACAAGTTCAAGTCTGACTATACACTGGCATAATTTCAAACTCTTTTAAATAGGTCTTGTTTAAAAAAAATTTGGTCTTCAATTGTATGTGTTTGCTAGTGAAGTTTTGAGGAAAGTCAATCCCTAAACAGAGAAAGCTTCTACTTTATTCTTTCATCCAGTCCTGGGCAGTTAACTAACTTTCACATCAGAAACCTCTTGTAAAGGAACAGAGAGGATGTTTTTTTCAGTTTTAGTTCAATAACTGGTTCTTTCAGACTGGAGAAAGCAATTGAGATTTGAGGAGGGGCAGAAGGGCAGGAAAGCTTACTTCCCTCCAAATTAAAAATAGGTATTAGACACTAATATCTGCTAGTTCTAAACTCATAAAAAGCAGCATAACTAGAAAATAATTCCCTTTCACTCAAATAATATTTCCTTTGCTTTGCATTTAGAACGGAGCTGAATAAGAATCTCAGATTAAGTCACAAAGGAAGGGAACTCAGGAGGTTGTCAGAAGGTATTTTGATAAGAAAATATTTTCCAAATATTTTTAACACTTCAAAATACTTAGGTTTAGCATTTCATTGAATTTAATACTGTATAAGAAGTTGCTTGATACATTTCTCAGAAACAATAACATAGTAAATTAATCTTGTTTCCGATTTGCATGTTAAATCATAGCTCGAATGTGTTAAATCCTGTCCTCCTGCTTAACAGAAAATAATACCAAATTTACTTGAAAGTTATTTTTAGTTGCACATCAACATGTTTTAATAGGTACAAACCAGTGAGATCCAGTTTTTCCACTGGAGAGTAACTACCACATAGACAAACAAGTAAGCCTTAAAACAAGGTTTCTTGTCGGCTGATTTCAATTCTCCGTTAAAAATGGCAATGCAAATTACTCTATTCTATTCTTTATCAGACAAGAGAAAAGATTTCCAAACTGTCAAACTGGCTGGTGGCATCTTGACAGCAGATGGAAATGCAGTAAGTGGAGTCCTACATGGCAGTGTCTTTATGTGACTCCTGGAAAACTGAATCCACACACTGAATGCTTCTTTATACAACGGGAAATGAGCACACATTTAGGGGAAGGAATCTGCTGTACACCCCTGTCATCTTAAACCAGTGCAGGAATGAATGGGACTAGCCCAGCATGAAGAGCAGAGCAGGATAAGGTTGTTTTCCATATGAAGCCTCTTCCCCAGTCAGTCCATCGTGTCTTTCTTTTAAAACTCATGGCAGAAGACTGATTTGAAGACAATTTTATCTTGCGTAGTGTTTGGTTCAATGGGGGAAGGGAGTGGATAGGGCAAACTGATATATTATTGAAAGCTACCCCCTCTTCCTTTACCCAAGAGACTGAAGGACAGCAAATGCCTCAGGCCAGTATACTGACATGAAATGCTTTCTAGCTCCCATCTAGAACCTGGGCGAGGACAACATTGGCAAGTTTTTCCATCCAGTATCTAAAGCTGGAAGAACAAGAGGGAGTTGTTCCTAGTTCCTGCACAGATCTCTCAGAACATTTAGGAACAGGAGCAAGAAGTACACTCTGTTTTCAGGGCCATTTTTATTGGGAGAACACCCCCTGATGAGAGTTTTGGGCAGGAAACTCCCTGCACTCCTCTAAACTCTTCTTATTGCCAGCTGAAGACTAGGACCCTTCCTCTCCCAGCTTCGCTGTCAGTGCATGTGTCTTCTGACACTTTCTGCAGGAGAGCTCAGCAGTTTATCTTTTCTACATTAGCAAGACAGCCAGTGCTGAAGGAAGTTTCCCACAATAGGTCCATTTCCAAATGCCTGCTTGAGGTTTTCAGTTTAAAAGATCACTCTTTAGCCCCTTCAAATCCACGGTGTGCACATCAGAAAACGTGATATAGTCCATATGTAATCCCGGATAAACTAGATTCCCCACCTCTTTCCATTAAGTAAAATCAGTAACTAGAATCCCTGTTTAGGATTTGTGATTACAAGGATCATCCTCCACCCTGCCCTGGTCAAACAATACGGGCTCTAGGAAAGCATGAGAGCCGTTATTTCAATAATGCAAAACCCTGTTGCTTCCACTCCAGAACAGCTGACTTGAAGTGCATGCTAGGCTGTGCTTATTAGCAAAATGAGAAATCTGATATATAGAAAGAAAACACTATGTGAGGATTAATCCTGGATTGCAGTTTGTGGCCAGCACTGGGCCATCATCCAAACACAGATGAAAAAGAACAAAATTTCGCCCACCTGTCACTTACAGCAGGTACAGCTATTGCAGTGTGGTAGTCTCCTCCTTACAGCTATGGTAAAAACACATTTGATATCAGCTTAAAATTCAGGATTGACCTCACTGTTTTATTTCTTCCTTGTTTTGTGGGAGCCAGCACTGGAGGGTGAATTTTCTTTCCAGGAATTACAAACAAGAAGCGTGAGTAACTTACAAGTTTGGACAGCTAGCTGTGTACTTCAGGGAAAGAAACCCAGCTTAAAATCGGCATCCTATTGGAACCTGGAGATGCTAACTGAACAAGAAAATACAACTCTCAGGAACAGGTTTTTTTTACATTGTTTCTGCTGCTTTTGACAGAAGTAAGCACACTGTCACTGCTGATTAAAAAAGACCTAAACAAACCAATGCAGTTGCTTTGCCAATGAGCTACTGCGCAGCAGAGTGAAATCTCTATTGCAACGTATTGTCCTTGCTCCTGATAATACAGCAAGATAAAAACCAATTTAAGCAGCTGTAGTGGTTTAATCACTGATGTTCAATCCACACCAAACCAAAGGAGAAGTCATCTTTATTTTTTAAAAGATACTCTCCTGCTTATGGTTGGGTTGACACTCTGTTGTTGCAATCCCACAGCTGAGCCCTGTTAATTTTTCTCCAAGCCCAGCAGGGTAGACATGTCTGCTGGTGCTGAAATGGTCCCCCTTCCTATTGAGCTTCGCCTGTCACAATACAGCCGATATAATGGCTATGTCACTTTCTCCCACTCCAAGACCACATTTCCTGCTGCACTGAAATGCCTCTTTGTGGCAACGTTCTTCCCTGGATGTTGTCAGAAACTGCAGTTTTGTTCATATGCTTTATCAGTCAGATTTGGTTAGGTGATGGGAAACTTGGTTTTCTGTAGAGAAAACATGATAACCTCATCATACCAGTACCTCTGCCTATCAAGCTACGATATGTTCATCAGACTGGACGAGAGGGTTAAATGCTGCAGTCAGCACAAACAGGAGTTCTGATAGGAAGGCAAATGCACCTCAGTTTTCAAACATTATTCTATCTCCCTACATCTATCATCAAAGAAGGTAGCAGGAGCTCAAAGAATAGCCATATGCTATTTTCTATACAAGGTCAAAGGAATGCACAACACACAGTTTATGTTTGACAGTTCTTAATTACCACGGGCTGTAAAGATGCTAGAAAACAAGAACTCTCATTGCAAGATCTGCTGTTCACAACTTCAAATTTCACACTGTGACCACCAGTTTTGGGCTGCGGTGGCTGTTTTAGGGAGTTTCAATCCATTACACAGCCAAACTGATTAGCGTTAGGTTGTGTTCTAGTTGTTTTAAACGACTAATCAAAATAAATTGAACATGTACCCTCCTGGAATAAGGCCTCTCACCTTCTCTTTCTCTCCTCTCTCCCCCCACCCCTTGTCACACATTGGCTCCTGCCAAACAATTCAGCACTGACACTACAGCGTATCACGTGGTACCAAGTGCTTCAAGCATCTTGCAATACTTATTACTATCCACACATCCGTAAGTCATTCCGCCCCGCAACGTATGCGAATACTAACGTGAGCTATTTCTTTATACATTAAAGATTTAGAGCTCTCCCAGATCCTTGGAAGAAGCTTTTCCCCCAAGCGCTGAAAAATCATCCCTTTTATGTATGTGCATCTCGTCTGCATTTCACGTAGATTAGGAAGCATGACATAAGAAAAACCTGCTATATCTTTGGATTCTCCCATTCCTCCTGCTTATACCCCTGCGGCCACGCAAGTCTGCCGTGATTAAGCAATGGATTTTAGACGCAAAAGAGCAAGGCACTTATGCGGGGTTTCCTTACCCATATTAGAATGGAAAGTAACAAATGTAAGAGATTGCTTATTCTCAATGCTGATCTCCTCCAGAGCTAAAATGATATGTCAGTAGCAGGTGGCAAGTTTGAAGACCCTCCCTCCCCTCTTTCTTTTTTTTTCAAATAAATATAACAGAGGGCACACAGATTTGACCTAATGGGTCAACCATCAAAAGTTAAACTGATTTAAATAATTAGACCTAGAATGTCAGGCACCACTGCAAATAATTGCTCCTAATGCTTTTAGGATTAGATTGCTAATGAAAAGGCGCAAAAAGGAGGCCACTTGCAGTTGTGGAAATAAGTCAATTTTCTTTCCATATGTCATTTTCCCCATGTAGGTTTGCTGTGAAATCCTAAGGAGTCATTTACAGCTTTCTCTCTGGAGCTGCTGTAGTATATACAATAGTTCTGAGTCATAAAAAATAGTAATAAGTCATCTTGAAATACTAGTTGTTTATAGACTGTATTTATCAAGCACAGCAAACATCTGCTCATAGTTCTGACATTTTCCAATGAAAGTGACTATTGCATATTGTTTTCCCCTTTAATTGGTGGAAAAACATGGGAGTCATTCAAATACAAACACCATTCTGCAATAAATTTAAACCAGTTTTGGTCAAAGGACAGTTTATTAGCAGAATGTAATTTTGATGCTCTTCTTAATTGGTTTCTGGCTGCTCTCTCAGATTTATTCTAACAGCTAAGTAACATCCAGGGTGATTTCTGTAACCGTCTGCTAAAACATTTGGTTTCATATATAATTCATTGATTCGATGTAAAGGTATACACCCGCCCCACTCGCAGATACTGAACGCGAAGTTCCCCGCCTCTCGACGCGCCGAGGCAGCCCGAGTTCTCAAAGGCTGCGGATTTCGCAGTAAAAGTTTCGAGTCACCAAATCCCCGTGTGTAAATACGCGTTCCCCCGAGCGGCCGGGAGCAGCGCCCGGGCGGCGGCGGGGCCGGGCGCG
>NW_009633429.1:0-14823 GCF_000690535.1 Cariama cristata | reverse complement strand
GCGCAGGTGGCAGACGCTGCAGGTGAGTCCTCGGGCAGCTCCCTCTTTTATTTCTCCATTTTTCTCTCCCTTTCCATGCTCCGGCTCCTCCCCTAGGCTCCGGCGTCAGTGAGTTTAACCCTTGCGGGGGGCGGAAGCGAGGCGAGCTCCTGGGCTGTGGTCGGGCGGCAGCGAGGCCCCCGGGCGCTTGGTGCGGTGTGTCGGTCGTGAGGTGTTAGCGCATCTGGGCTGGCGGCTGACTCTTACCTGTGCCGAAATGAAGATCTTGAACAGCGGCACCACGGCTGTTAGAAGGATGTTCGAATAGCAGGGGTAGTCACTCCACTCCCCGCGCTGGAACCCAGTGATAAAGGCACCATTACCAATAGTCATGCTATGTTTTGGAAGCTGATCGTATCAGTAAGATGTTTTAAAACTTACAGTTTAGTTCTGCAGATTAAAAAAAAAAAAAAAAAGCAAGCAAAAGCTAGAGCCATCTGGGGATAGCTGATGTATCTGATGCGTCTTTGCTGTGTGACCAGATAATCTGTGTAGCAACAGGATCTGGTGTTATGCTGGGACCTTTGTATGTCAAATAGGAAAAAATACTTACAGAAGCTGTCAGAAGCTTTAAATATGATGTAAGCTGATTAACTGTGCTGTTAATGCCAAACATGATTTTCTGAAGTGTCTGAGCACAACTTAACGTATTGTTGTTGCTGCAGTCTCAGAAGGGATGCAGAAACTGAACAAAATTATGTTAAATCTGAATTACATGCCTGTTCTAAATTTGTTAAATGCAATTTTCTCCTCTGCTGTTGAGATCAAGCATGTTGCAAACATGCAGTGTGGTGCTGATTTCAAACTTAATGCCTGTGGCTAAACTTTTAGATCTGCGTGAGGGTTTAGCTTGTAAACAAACAGGACTTTTGATCTTTCTTTTTTTCTGTAGGCTGTGTTAGTGTGACTTTGATGACTTCTGTAGTATTTTCTTGGCTTATTATGATGTTTTCATCCAAGCTAAATTTGAACCTGTACATGGACACTTTAGTGAAAAGAAAATGATTTGCTTTTAGTTGATTTTGTTGGCTATTTTCTTGTATAGACTAAAGGCAAAGTTAGTAAACATTTTTGCATCACTCTTTTTAAGGTAGCATGTTAGAAGTTAAGGCAGTAAACATTCTCTGTGCTCTTGATGAAAAAAATAATGATGGAATGCAAATTACTTCATACCTGTTCGGAAAGTGAAAGGATTTTTATTTGTATTTTTTTATGAAAAGCAGTTGTGACCAAACTTAAGTGACTAACCAGACTGCAAGCCAGACTAGCATATATATTTCAAATGCTTGGCACGAAAGACACAAACAAAAAAAAAAATCAAAACTGTTAGATAGATTGGGAATGCTTTTATTATAAAGGTGCCTGTAAGTCTTTTTTGAGTTTTTTTGTTTTTTTTTTAAATAATTGTCTCACAGGCTGCTTTTTACCATTCCAGTGGATATGAAATGCTAATAATGCATTCTGTCTTGAGTGGTGCAATGAAAGATTTCAGTAGAAACCAGAAATGTAAATGTTGGCTTGCCTACGTGGCTTCTGACTTCTATGTTAAAATGGTTGCTAGCACACATAGACACTTACTACTGCTAAAATCTCAAAAATTGGATTTAAAAAAAAAAATCTTATAAATTAAGATAAGCATTTTCTTAGCTATTTATGGATAAGTATGATGTTACATTTTGCTGTTCATTCTTAGGTTAAGATTGGGCTCTCTATAGCCCAAAGTAAATGTAATGAGATCTTCTTGGACCATGTCTTACACGTTTGTTTTCTTGTTTAAACATTGTGTGCGGGATTTCTTTTCAATCAACTTTTCTGGGTTTTTTGAATGAAAACCATCTAATGTGAGCAAAACTGAGATATCCAGGTGGTGTTATGGATAACATCCCTATGATTCAACATGTATGAATTCTCATTTGGAATACAGAATCAGAGAATGCTTTGGGTTGGAAGGGACCTTTAAGGGTCATCTAGTCCAACTCCCCTGCAGTGAACAGGAACATCTTCGAGGAGACCAGGTTGCTCAGAGCCCTGTCCAGCCTGCCTTGAATGTTTCCAGGGATGAGGCATCTACCACCTCTCTGGGCAACCTGTTCCAATGTTTCACCACCCTCATACTGAAAAATTTCGTTCTTATATCTAGTGTAAATCTGCCTTCCTTTAGTTTAAAACCATTACCCCTTGTTCTGTCGCAACAGGCCTTGCTAAAAAGGTTGTCCTCATCTTTCTTATAGTCCCCCTTTAGGTACTGGAAGGCTGCTATAAGGTCGCTCCAGAGCCTTTTCTTGTCCAGGCTGAACAACCCCAATTCTCTCAGCCTGTCCTCATAGGAGAGGTGCTCCAGCCCTCTGATCATCTTTGTGACCTCCTCTGAACTCACTCAGGTCCATGTCGTTCTTGTGTTGGAGACCCCAGAGCTGAAGGCAGTACTGCAGGTGGGGTCTCACCGGAGCAGAGTAGAGGGGAAGAATCCCCTCCCTCGACCTGTTGGTCACGCTGCTTTTGATGCAGCCCAGGGTATGGTTGGCTGCCTGGGCTGCAATCACACATTGCATCTACGATCTATCAGTACCCCCAAGTCCTTCTCCACAGGGCTGCTCTCGATCATATCATCCCCCAGCCTGTACTGATACTGGGGGTTGCCCCAAACCAGGTGCAGGACCTTACATTTGACCTTGTTAAACCTCATGAGGTTTACACAGGCCCACCTCTGAAGCTTGTCCAGGTCCCTTGGGATGGCGTCCTGTCCCTCAGGTGTGTCAACTGCACCATTCATCTTGATGTCATCTGCAAACTTGCTGAGGGTGCACTCAATCCCACTGTCTATGTCATTGATGAAGATAGTAAACAGCACTGATCCGAATACAAACCCCTGAGGGATGCTGCTTGTCACCAATCTCCATCTGGACATTGGGTAGCACTGCTACATATTTTTGAAATACAGTGCTTGAAACGGTGTCTTTTTAAGCTTGGTCCTTTCTTAGGTCTGCCTTTGACCAGTGGGGAGTTGAATTTGGAGTTCAACCTCAATATGCTTTAAGAACAAGCAAGTCCAGTGTTAGCCTTAATGCACCTGTCTGGGTTTACTTAAAAATACAGTGGGAAAAAATTCTTGGTAGAATGAGGTAGGAAAGGTACATTGCCAAAGTTGTAAGAGGAGGTGAGGTAGTCTTTTGACTGTTACGTAAATCAGATGTCTTATTTGTTAAGCTTTCAGATAATATTCAGTAGCAGCCATCGGCATACAGCAGTATGCATTTGGTGGTCTCTTCACTGGTTTCATGTAGCAGTGTCTCCTTTTCTGACTGACTTAGCCTTCTGACTGAAATAACAACAAAAAGCACCTGTAACCTCTGAATCTGGCATCTTTTTGTTTGAAGGTAGCTTGCACTGTAGAAGTCTTTTTTTTCCTGTGCTTGTTATCCATCCCAAGGCATGGATTACCCGCCTTCAGCATGCCACTTTCTTGAGTAATATTCAAGATACTGAAGATCTTGGTGTAGGTGACCTCTAAAATAGTTTGTGGGGATCATAGTCATTAAATTACTTCCCATGTGACTTGCCAGATAGTTGTCTATTATTGCTTATTCAAATCTGTAAAATGAGAATCAGTTTGCTGCACTGTGCAGCGTGAGACCTGCTTTCCTTCTATAGTGCTTCAGACTGTAAACTGAAGTCTTTGGATTTTTTAATCTACTTTTGGGCTTCTGTCTTGCTACAAAAATCATCCATCTGTCAAAATAGTTGCCCGCGGTTCTGCAGAAATGTGATACTGCTTTTTTCCTATTGGGTAAAAAAGTGGTGTTGCTGGAAATACTCCACACTCATGATGATAATGAGAGTGCTTTATTTCTGCAGATTTGTGGAGATAAAGGCTTACAACTCTGGCCTCTGTGCAAATGGGTGTTAGGAGCAAAGTGAGTTAATTCAAGACTGTTTCTGGACTACAACGTAGGTTCTGGTGGAGTGTGACTGTTTCATGTTCAGTTATTCTTGTGACTGCATCTGTCACAAAATGTGTGCATACAGACTTACTTATTCCAAAGTTTCAGGAATACAGTTATGCTGTGCTATGCATTGCAAGCTGGACAGAAAACTTAATCTTGGTTACTATCTCACTCTAGTCCTTTGTTTCTGCTTACAGGCTGTTCAACGGTATAAATGTAGTCCTGATGTTTACTGTTTGCTTTGGCAGATAGGAAACTTGATAACAGTTTTCAAAATAGCAAAACTATAGTGATGTTCTCTGTTTATGCATGTGACTCTTTGTTTTCACTTTTTTTTTTGAAGAGCAGCAAACTCAAGATTGTTGGTACAGAGAACACTAAAAAGGTACCCATGATTTTTTGCCTAAAGGTTGTCTTGCATGTCATTAAACGTTCCATTTGCTTTGTTTCAGTTAAACGCAGCCAGCCAATTTTGCCTTATTCTGCTTTCATCTTCACATTTTGTGACACTTCAGTTCCTTTCCTTTAGTCTCAGAAACCTCTCTAAAGAGACTTGATACTTTTCAAGCATCAACCAAGAGCCTGTGTTTTTCTGTCTAAAAGATGTTAAAAATAGTGTAAATCAGGGATTGACTTGCAAATTAAGTTGTTGAGTTCTGGCAGCAAAAGCTGAGTTTACAATTACAAGCCTCCAAAGTAGTAGAAGCTTTCTTCCTCTTGAAATGAAAGTATTTTCCAGTTGTGAATGAATTGCAGCTCTACTACAAAACGTAACCATTTTTCACCAGACAGGAAAAGAACCCCATGTTTTTGCTTTCTCGCTGATCCTACACATTTCAGTGATAGCTTTTGCCTTTATAATTAATTACAGCCTTTGATCAGTAATACTTAAACTGAAGTCTAGCCACTGATGCATTCTTCAGTGCTCCCCTTCTCTTTTGCAAGTCTTTCATGTTGAGGCATTGTGTGACTGATGAAAGCAAGACTTTTTTTTTTACCTTTTTTTTTTTTCCTTCCCCTGTTTGGCAACCCAGTGCTGCTATTCCTGGTGTCACGTAGCATGGCTCCAACCTTCTTTGTTATTCTCTGGGGAAGAAACTATACTCTCACCTAGATAAGAAACCTGACATAGGTAGAAGTTTTGCAAGTATGATATCCTCCAGCCATGTCTATGTAAGGTGTAAAGTTTATCTTTCTGCTTTAAGAAGGGATAAAAGTGTGGGAGAAAGAGAACCACAACTAGAGAGCAGCTACTAAGGAGCAGCGTATGAAGAAAAAGAAATTCAAGCACTTAATATTTCAGGAAAAACAAGAAATCAAGGCATCTATAGCTCTATAGTTAAGCCCTGAAACTTCTGCAGGATATCCGTCTTGGTCTAAGAGAAAGTTATAGAAAGGAAAAATAAGGTAAACTTCTCAGTCACAGCAATAGGTTATTCAGTCGGTTATTCTAATCATCAAATGTGACTATTGCAAAATACGAAAACCAGTGTGGCCAGTTCTCAACAGTTGATCAGCCAGCTGTCCTTGGAAGTAACAGCAGCAGCTTGCCTAGACTAGAAAGTCATTTATTTGTACCTATACCTTTATTGTTTTCTTGACACTTGAGTTCTTCCAGTAACATTTTGAGTAATGAATGGCCCTAATGAGAATATAAACTGCTGGGTATCTAGGTGTAAGTGGCAGAAAATGGTTGTATTTGAAGGTAATATGAACTTAAGTACACTGAGGATTGGTTGGTTGGTTGGTTGGTTTGTTTTAAGGCATAGACAGTATCTTTTGCAGGTCTCCTTAAAACAAATCGTAAAAAATAAGTTGTGTGTTTGCCAGGGGTAATACTTTCAAGGATGTGAATAGCCTGATAAATGTTTAATGTATGTAAAACATATATGTCTTGTACCTGTTAAACTTCTGAAACCAATAAAGATGTGACTGAAGAAGGATATTGACAGAAGTTAATTTTAGTCCAGGGACCCCCATTTTTCTTGGCTCTCTTCTTCCCCTGTTATCCACCACTTACATTTTAGGGGGTAACTCCCTATGAAAGCATGACTTTAGGTGCTCTCAATTATAATTTGAAGCTCCTCTTCCACTTCCTGTAGAAGGAACCTAGGAAAGCTAACCATGTGAGGTAAAGTTTAGTTTTCTGAATAGGTCCCACAGACATGTGTGAATAGAACTTGGATTTGGCAGTCATTTTACAAGTCATTTCGTTGTAAGCTAAGTCATGAACCACTGGGAGGTATAGATGTGGTTTGTTTATGAATGGGAGCAGTATGCCTCTTATTGGTCTTATTGGTTTGTTTTCAGTTCTGAATATTAAAGGGTAAGCAGGGCATAAAAGGGAAAACTTCCTAACTGCATAAACATGTTACTCAACTTTGTTTTCTCAAAGTTGTGATGAAACCAGAAAAAGCAAGTCTGCATGTCTCCTGTACAATGTTTACTTGACTCGAAGTGAATTCTTGCAGTTAGAATCATCAGTGAAAGACTTGAATTTCTTGTGACCTTAAATTCTTGCATAACCTTGAGGATGCATCCTTACTTAGCTTTTTTTTTTTTTCCTTTTAGTTATGCCTTAGGCTTTAAGTAGTTAATTCTCCCTGTATAGGACTGTTTATGTTTTGTTATGTGGATAAAGTATAAGCATATCACTAAAGTTTTCCAATACTAATAAGCTATGTAGGCAAACTTGAAGTTGTGCTGGTAGAAGAAAATCACAAGTCATAAACAAAAAAGACTTTGCGGACGAAAAACTGGTTTTGCTAGTGGTGGTGTAGTTACACAGGGGCTTATACCAGAATATCTGTATGGCTCTGAAGAGAAGAATTCTTTTGTGCACTCCTGGCAATGCTGATACAGTTCTTTTAGGACTAAACCAAACCTACGTTATGCATAACAAAAAAAGGAGTATGTTGTTCAGGATTGGGTAGACCAAGTAGAAAGTTTACCTTTGAAAAAAGGCATGGTATGTGACTCATGCTTTCTTACAAAAGGCAGTATTTCAAACTCTGATGTATATACTTTGTTGTATTTCTGCTTTGAACTTTTTTTTGTAGACATCTTCTTGTAAGATAATTACATGTGAAAGCCTGAAGTTTCTTTGGGTTATGATGACTCATTCACCATGAATGTAATGACTAATGTGACATTTCAGTTTATTTTAAAGAAAACAGAACAAATCCTGCACAAAGGCATTTACAGCTTTTCTTCTTTCATCTGTGAGATTCAGATGTACAGTGTATGCACTGTTAATCTCAAATGTTCTCCTTATAGTCTCTTTGATCTAACTGATTCTGCTAGGGAAGAAAAAATCTTATTTAATAAGTCACTCCTCTAATTTTAAACTGTTTTCCTAGCTATATTAATAGCCAGATGATGCACAAATCTGAGAAGGGAAACTGCTTTGAGCCTCAAGTGCCTAGTTGTCTCTTGTACCTTTGAAAAAATCTCATCCTTAACTGGTATGCTTGCTGGATTGAGTACCTGAGTTGAAATACTTTGCATTTGAGTTGTCCAGGTTAGTAAACGCAAAATTATCTGCTATCACTCCATTTGTATCCTTATTCTCTTTGTCTCTATGGAGTATTGATACTGCCCCAGACCTATTAAAAAATTATAGGGGAAGGAAAAAAAAAAGTGCAAAGCATTAAATCTGTGTTATAGAGGGCTGTGTGATGCCCTTTCTTTTGAGCAGGAACTGAAATGCTGGTAACCCACCTCTCAGGTAAATTCTGTGACTATGTAACTATTGTCCCACCTGCCTTTTCCCAGAGGCAGTAATATGTTAAAGTGTACAATGGAGCAGTATCAGTGGAGAGGAATGAGGGTGTTCCACTAGCATATACTTGGGAGCAGGTTCTGAGGGCTGGTGTACTTTTTTTTTTTTGCAACAGGAGTAATTCTGAATTCCGCTACACCCAGTGCAGAGAAATGAACGTAGGTATCTCAAACATGTTGTGCACACCACAGAAACTGAGCATTGGGTAGAGTGACGGGACTGTGCTGTTGTGTAAGTCATAGGGGAACAAACCTTGGGAAAGGATGTCTGTTTGAATTTCCAAACAATTTGGAAAAAGCTGAGATCGGTCCTCTAAGTAAACTGAATGAATTCATTCCTAGATGGTTAAATGGGAAATATGAATGCTAAGAATTATGAATTATGCCCACAATACTCATAGCCTGCTTTAGGAAACCAGATTTTTCATTTCTAGTGTATTACTAAATCAATAAAAACATTATGTATCAGAACATTATGTATCAAAAAACCCACATAAAAACAGATATGAAGAGTATTTTAAATAGGAAATCAAGTGCACGTGTTAAATTATGACGGAAATGTATGTTGCAGATAATAAAGTGTAGTAACAATAGCATCAAGGGCACAACAATATAGAACAGTAAATTTACATTGCTTTTTGCATTGCTTTTTCTTTGCATTGCTTTTTCTTTGCACAAGAGAGAATATGACTTCATACTTAAATTTGCTTTCAGAATCCTACTGTAGGTAAGTTTTAGGCTCTCTGAACAGATATTTATCCAGATTTTTAGGCAAATATGTTGGAGGCTGCTAGTAGTGTTCGCTGAAATTTTAAAAAAGAGAACCTTTTCTTCCCTTCTCTCTCTGTTGTAACTAAGCAGGTATGCTCTTAGCAATGATCTGACTTAAACACTTCTTTTATTGTTTAAAATCTGTATAGTTCATCCCAGAAAATCAACTTCCGTGTAAACATTCTGTCTGAGAACTCCACCAGCGTGTTGAGTAATATAGTATAGATATTTAGAGTGTTAGATGATAATATTATGAGAAGGATCAAAATTGTGTAATGTCAAACTTCATATTTACTTGCCATTTGGTGAGTGATGAGGCTTCATGACAGAGACTCTCAGGCTTGTTATCCTTTAACAGATCTTTTTTTTTAGTATTCAAGGAAAATATTTATGATACATTTGTCTGTGTAATAGCTTTCTAATGTGTTATCTTTTGTGATTATTTTCTTCGGAATTTCATATAATACACATAACTTTAAAATTCTAATGATCTCACATTTGATGTACGTTTGGAAGACTGAAATATGGGCTTTAATGGATTGAGACACTCATTTCTCCTGAATGTATATATTCAGGAATGTAAGTGAGCACAGCAAGAAACAAGGGTTAATAATCAAGGGCTTTTAAGGGGTGGAAGCTTAAGTTTCTTTACACATATTGCAGAATTCAGAGGCAAAACGTTTCTTGGTTTTGTAATGAGTTTCTTTGTAAAAATCAGATGTTCTGGTTGTCTCGGAAGTGACTGAAAATTTTAACAGAAAATAAACAAAATACAAGTCAGACTTTCCACAGAATGACAAAATTTTCTTGTCTGTGGATAAAAATTAACTTTGTCGGTACAAACTTAAGCAATATTTTTGTTTATTCTGGAGCAAGAGTTGTAGTCATAATGAAGAATTTTAATCACTTTCCATGTATGCTTTTGCAGATAAAGAGCCCGCTTGATGACTTCTATTTGTGAATACTTTTCCATTTCCATATTTTTAAGAAAGCTTTACTATCCTTTAGGTGTCCTTGGTCCATTTTGTTCTGGCTTTTGGAGTTATGAGTGGACTGGAGTGTGCTTGCATGGGTTCTCTTGTGAATGTTCAGTAAAATAAATTACAAGAGACATGGGCAATTGTTAACAGTTACTTCACTTTCTTAGGTTGCTATGATCCACTTCTCTATTAGCCTTTATTTAGGAATGGGAAGAGTAGCTTAGATACTAAGCAAAGAGGTTGTTTTTCAAAAGTTTTGCTAAATATTTGACAATATGGAAAACACAAAAGCTGAGGGCATAAGTTTTCAGGAACTATATTCCTGCCTAAGCTTTTTACACGTTGTATGTTTGTAGTAACTTCATTGCTAGGTGACCTGCGAAGTGAGTGATGTGGAGAGGTTACCTGAAGGCTTAGCCTACTTCCACATTTGCTGCAGATGTGCTAATGTAAACCCACACTGCAAAAATGTGCTGCAGATCAAGATTGTGGTATGCCTCGTGCAGCATAATAAGCAAAAAGACAGTTCCTCCTGTGAGATTCTCACTGCTGCAGCATAAGACCAAAAGCATGAATATTCTAACTACTGTCAAGCGTGTGGTTTGGACTTTTTAAAGCCATCTTGGCAAAAGAGGCTTTCCTAATGAGGAGTTGGCAAGAAGATTAAAAGACAGACTTCTGAGGTGTTAATAAGCTCTTGCCAAGCTTGAAAAGCAGCTGAGAAAGAATGAAAATGCTGACATGAAACTGAGTGATTTGAGGCTGGTGTCTTAGGCCAACCAGAAATGGGGGTCATCCTCTTGATAGCCAAGAAGGATGTTCAGCGGGATGGGGATAGACTGTGAGGCTCTGAAAGTGTCGATGAAGCAGCCTGTGTTTGATCTGATAAAGCTGTCAATGGAGAGACCTACAGAGAAGAATGACATCTTCCTGCAGCATTTTTTTCCTGAAAGATAAGAATGAGGAAAATCATATTCCTCAAAACCAGTGAATGGATTTTCAGCTCTGGATTTGTGGAGCCCTTAGGAGATGATTTCAAGCGACGTATGGCTGATTGTAATGTAAGCAGCTAACAAAAATGAAATCAAAGCATGATTCTGTGATCTGGCAAATCTCTGTCACTGGAGATTCTGGCAAAATAATTTTAGTGCTAATACTTAACTATTTCAATGCTTAGTAGAGAGAGCAACCAGAAAGAGAGTATCTCAAACACTTACAGCTTACTTTGAGTAACCTTTCAGGTGGATTTGAAAGAGAACATCTTTTCTTCTCTTCTTTGACCTCTTAAAACCAAAACATAGTCTGGCCTCGCTTCAACTAAAAAAGGGCACCAGAAAAACTACGAGAAGCAACCTAGGAGACTTGATGTCCCAGAAGGCACTTAACCACTGGACTATTGTCTCTTGACTTTTTCTTCACTGTTTTATTTTTTTTCAGGCTACTATATTTGGCTTTGTTCCAATGGAGTTTCCAATTACAGAAAGGGTTCTCTAACAAAGAATGTTTCCAGGGCTGCAGATGTTTCGCTCATTACATAATACTGAGCATGGCTAACCTTTAAAGCTTGCAACTGGGGCAGTAAGTACATTTTATAAAGTACTTCCCTTTCTCTGAGAATCATTATTGTTATTATTAAATTTTCTCTCTTGGCCTATTTTCTTTGCAGCCTCTGGAGTAGTTGCCATCTTCTGTTATGTGAAAGGAAGGTTTGGGTACAATACTGATAAAACAAGATTAAACTGGTTTATTAAATGAGTGTAGCTGGACTGCTTGCTAATTATCATTCTCACATCTTTTCCATTTCTGTTTTCTGTCCTTGGCAGAACTTAATTTACTGGTACCATACTTGCCTTCATTGATTCCAGCTGCTTCTCCCCTAGACTCCGTAGGTCACTTCAGAATTTGTTGTCACATGTCTGTAGCTGCTCCAATTTTTATACCATTGGACAACTTGAAATTACTGTAGAATAGGAAAATTTGAACTGTTGAATATGGTAGAGAGAGTCCTTTTGTTGTGGGTTTTTTTTTTTCCTTTTTTCTCCACTTAGGATTTTTCAGAGGGGCATTTTCATACTTCTGAGCATCCTGGATTACAGGGTCCATTAACCTAGTGATATTTTCATAAATCATAAGTAGCTGTTCAAATTGCTATTGCAAAACTTAGCTTCTGAAAGGTTTGTTATGTTTGATACAAGCATTTATATCATAACATCGTAGCCCCACTGTTTTGTAGCAATAGTAACTGGTTTTGCTGACAATCAGAAAAAAATCAGACTAAAAGCACAGTTCTGCTTCTTAAGACAGAATCTTAAATTCTTAGTAGTTTAATTTTGTGTCTTTTGTGAATAATTCTAATTTATTAAATATAAGACTGAAAATTTGTGACTACTTTCCTTCTTTCCTGTGATAATTTTTTTCTCCAGCAGTCCAAGGAATTGCATAAAGGAGAGGAAAACATAGCAAATGCAAAGAAAATTCAGGGTGGTGGAGAACAATAATATATTTTGTTTAAGGGCAAAAGTATTTTAAATGTTCTCCATTTGATTCTAAAACAGGTCTGAAAAGCTGTAAGACTTCTCAGTAACAAAATTGATGCTTAAGTGGCAAACTGTATATGCCTTACGAAACTAGAGAATTATTGCTATGTAATTATGATTTATTACGATACCAGATTTGCAAAAGTCAGTTCATTTCCTCACCACCTCTTCTTCATATGAAGCACACTATTGCATCATTTCAAAGCCCATGGTTTGAAATTGCAAAGGAAAGCTATGTTGGAAGAATACAGTCACCTGTTTCCCGTTGTATAAATGGTATATCTGTGAGTGGCTGTCATGAAAATGTCAGTAACAAATCCCCAGAGATACACCAAATATCTGTCTTAGTCAAGTTTTAAAGAGTTACGGATGTCTTTAGCCATCATAGCAGTAACAGTTAAAAGTGTGAAAAAGATCTTTCATTTCCCATCTTTGGTCTTTGGCTTGTCTGCTAATTTGATGTTAGGATTTTTTTATTTAATCAATTTATAAATTACAGTTTGTTTTTCAGCAGTAACTGTAGATCTCTGCCTGACATTTAAGAAGCTTAAAGCAGAAGTGATTTTGTTCTCAAACATTGACAATTTGCAGAACTCTGGTGCTCTAAGAACTGTTTTTTGTACAGGTGTGTGTGGGGGGGAAGGCAACTACTTCACTGAATTCTTTCTAGGCTTGGTACTTTTGGTTCCATAGGAATTTCTTACTTGAGGTGATTTGATGTGATATTTCTACTCCTTTTGTACTGTGGTGGCCTGATCTATTTGGAAGGCTTTAGAAAACTTTCCCACCAAGCTGATTACATTCATTTTATGCCTGATTTTTGTGGTCAGATGCTGTCAGAAAAGAGTCTGGTACACAAACAGCTATATAGAGTCAACATTTTTTCTTTGAATATGTGCGATTTGCAACAACTTAACTATCTGACACAAAAATCCAATTTAGATTATTTGCAGTACCGGACCTTGATACAACTTGTTTTCTGGATGAAGTTCAATTAACTGTTAAAAGCCATCCTATAGGAATAGTTCATTAAGTTTAATTGGCAAGCCTTTTACCTTTCACCTTGTCCTTAAGTTTATTTCGCACAATGTTGTAGACCTCTATAAAATAATCAGCTTGTAACTTGTAACCTGTTTCAATTGTGCAATCATTATATTCTCAAATGTTTACTTGAAAAGTGCTACTAAGGAATGGTGCTGTATTTGAATATGTGCATGTTCAGACCCACAGCTGTTAGTGTTAAGACAGGTAGAAGGTGGGCATTGCATGTCTGTGAAGTTATTTTTGCAATTCTACTTTTTCTAATACTCCTGTAATTTAGTCAAGTGACTGTAATTGTTACTTCATTTCATAATTTATGATAATATGATATTCATTCCAAGAAAGACAGTCCTTAAATGCATGTCTAGGAATTATTTTTCTCGTGTTACTGAGTGACGGTGGCTAATAGTCTATCGATTACTTTTTTTGTTTGTTTGTTTTCTGTTTTAATCCTATTCAGTGCTAAGGGTATGCTTGAAGTAATGCTGCCTTACCTTGTCTTTTGTTGTGGTGTATATATACATGTGTGTGTATATATTCATGGTACATTCTTACACATCGTAAAATGTCCTTCATAGAACTCAAATATAGACATGTCAATGTAGCTTCCCTATGTGTTGCTAATGACATCTTAAAGTGTTTGATAACCTCCTTGGTTCATCTTAACTCCTTTAACATTGTTGAATAGTCTAGTTTATAATGTTCCATTCTGCAGTAATTTTAAATCATCTATGATGCATATGCAAGGTCTGACGACTGCTGTCCCACATGTACCAAACTGAAATGCATAAGCTGGAGTTTCACACTTACCTGAGTAGAAATGGGCTTGCTTAAAAGTGACTGTGGTATGGGCAAGCATACGGATGTGAGCAATAATAGTGAAGATAAGCTGGAACGGACAAGCAACTGGAATGCAAGCTCTTTGGGAACCCTGTGTGTAAACTCCAGTATGTTCTGGATGTTAAGTGGTGATATTGCTAACTGTATTTGCATGTACTGGTTACATTTAAGCCTGTGTGGATATATATGTGTACTAGAATCCTATCTGTATTTTGTGTTTTAAAAAAAACGTCTAAAGTTTTGATTACCAAGTGTAGTCCATGACTGCATTGCTCATTGCACCCACAAATCCATGGGCCCCAACAGGATGCACCCATGAGTGCTGAGGGAACTGGCAGATACTGTTGCTAAGCCACCCTCCATCATCTTTGAAAGGTCATGGAGAACAAGAGAGGTGCCTGAGGAGTGGAGGAAAGCCAATGTCACTCATCTCTTCAGACAGGGCACGAAGGGGGACCTGAGAAACTACAGGCCAGTCAGCCTCACCTCCATCCCTGGAAAAGTGATGAAAGGGCTCATTCTGGATGTCATCTCTAAGCAGCTGGAGGAAAAGAAGGTTATCAGGAGTAGTCAACATGGATTCACCAAGGGGAAATCATGCTTGACCAATCTGATAGCCTTCTATGATGGCATGGCTGGCTGAGTAGATGAGGGGAGAGCAGTGGGTGTTGTCTATGTTGACTTCAGCAAGGCTTTTGACACTGTCTCCCGTAACATCCTCATAGGTAAGCTCAGGAAGCGTGGGCTAGATGAATGGACAGTGAAGTGGATTGAGAACTGGCTGAATGGCAGAGCTCAGAGGGTTGTGATCAGCAGCGCAGAGTCTAGGTGGAGGCCTGTAGCTAGTGATGTTCCTCAGAGGTCAGTTCTGGGTCCAGCCTTGTCCAGCTT
>NW_009633428.1:4711-10645 GCF_000690535.1 Cariama cristata | reverse complement strand
CCCTGGCGGTCTGCTCCGCCCCGCCCGGCGCCACGGGGTCATTGGCTGGGGCCGGTCTGGGGGTCCCCACCAGCAGTGGGTCGGTCTGTCCGTGGAGTGGTCAGTCTGCAGTGAGGTGTGGTCTTCAAGGAAAAAGCCCTGTGCCTTGCTTAACAGGCATGCTCAGGACACAATACCCTCTTATCTCCCCCTCCTCCCCCTTGCCTGCCCGCTCACCGCAGGCAGCACATCCCACCCCGTGCCCTACCGCAAGCACTGACCCACGTGCGAGGTGCTTTACGACAGCCTCATGCCAGCAGCACCCAGCCTTTGAGTCCTCCGCAGGATTTACAGGCTCTTGAGGGGTATTTCTCTGATGGGATAGATGACCTGATTTATGAACTTAGGCACTTCATAGACCCTTCTGCACGGGGAGCACACTCTTGGGGATGCTGACTGCCGTTGCCCTCGGCCGCAGCTCTGCCGCTCTGGACACACAGACCCGCTGAGAAGCCCCTGTCCGCTTTCCTAAGCAGGCACCTTTCATCAGGAGAAAGTGTGGAGAGCATCAGCCTGTCAGTCCAGTTCCTCCACACCTGAACCGGGCGCTGGCGATCCACGGGTGTGCAGCCGTGCTTGGTGTTAATGAAACGGAGATCACCTCCTCGTGCTCCAGGTTTTGAGGGATGCCTGTGTGGGATGCCAGTGTCGGGGCATGTACGGTATTAAGAAGGCAGGGACTTCGCTGGCCTCTCCCTACTGGGAAATGAAATGCCTTGCGCAAGGATAGCAGGACCCACCGTGTTGCAACCAGACCAGCAACATCCATTCCCACCAGCTCAGGGTCTGACCAAAGGCTTTTGTTTGACCCTGGGCATCACTTTCCCATTGAACTACCCGGGTGTTTTCCTGATTTTCAGCCTTCGGGTGAAGCTGTTCTCCCGTGCTCAGAACGGCAAAGCCAGGATGTGTGAGGTGTGGGGTATCCCGACAAGACTGTGGGCTTTGGGTCGGTCCGTGGGCAGCCTGGGAGTTGGCATCCAGACCTCTGACCCAGTTACAGATCGATACTGGTCCATTGGTCTCATCGGAGCCACACTGAGCAGAGGCACAAGCCCGTCACTGTGATCCAGTTGGGGTGGTTCACATCTGTAGTCACATTTCAGCTCCTTGCTGCAGGGTCCTAGGAGGTGTTATTCATTTTTTTAATTTCTGAAGGCTAGGCAAGGCCCACAGGCCCCTTTCAGCAGCAAGTGAGCCACCGGAGTGCCCTGATAACACAGCGTGGAGCAGAGGCTGCTCATTGCAGATAATTATATCATGCAGGTGGCCGGCGCTTGCTTTAGGTCCTCACCTAAAGAGCAGACACACGGTCGCATGCCCTCGGTTCTTAAGAAGACCTGAAGACTTTGGAAATTGTCCATTTTCAATAAGACAGGACTCAAAGAGTGAAATCAAATATGTGCAACCCTAAACTCACAGGCAGATATTCCAGTCATATGAGCCAGCCCGCCCGTACAGCTGAGCACAGAGCTGACCGAAACAGCTGTACGCTCAGCTGGGGGATGACAATAAATAACCTAGCATGGCCTTTTCATTTGTTACTTCTCTTGTCCTGTAGTCTGCGTTTCCTGGCAGACCCACACTGAAAATAAAATCCAAGCTACATCTGCGTCTATTATTAGCCCTGCATTTGCCTCATCGGTGAGAGGAGTCTCATTTCCAGCCCTGCGAAGCTGAACTTTAAAAGGGAAACGATAATGATGCTTTTCTTCTGCATTTGAACCAGCACCATGAAAAAGCTTGGGGAGGGGTGGCAGAGAGCAGGAGGAGTGCGAAGCTGGGACAAGCGGGACAGCATCAGACACGGAGGCTTGGAGGAGAGTATTAACTGCAGTATTACTATTAACAAGAATCTGTGGTTAATAAATGCTGTTTTTCTGGACTCTGCAGAAAAGCAGGCAGAGATGTGGTTTGCGGTGAGAAACCTCAGGTCCTGGTCCCACGCTTTGACCCTTTCAGGGTCTGTTTTTGCTGGTGCTGTTGTGGGAGCAGGACCACTTCTTCACAGGAGGGTTAACGGTGGTCACAAAGAGCCAAGGGGAATGGGGAAGGCGGAGGAAAGAGAGGACGAAGAGAGGCTGAAGTCATTCCGGCTGGTTTGATGCTGCTTTTCTGAATTGATTCCTTTTAATGGCTTCTTTTATACCCACAATAAGTCTTTAAACTCTTTAAATTGCATAGGACAGGCACTCATAGAAAAGGAATAAAGCAGGTGAATCAGACAGCTAACCAGGTTAGAGTCATAGCGGAGACTTGCGGGTCTCTGGATGTGGAGAGTCCGTAACAGCAATGACCTTTCACAGCCACTCCGGGCTGTAAATTCGTGTGTGAGCCTCAGCCCCCTCCTGCCCCGCTGGTCCTTTCAGCTGTGTCCAGCCTGGCACTGCTGCCTTGATTTAACTTGAAGGCCAGAGCTAACTCCCCCCCAGTGCAGAGACCCTGTAAAGGGTTGCTCCAGAAATGGTGCTTGGGGCAAAAGGGGACTTCAGGCTGCTGTCCAGGTGAACCCCAGATTTGGGACCGGAGCAGAGCCTGACCAAACACTCGCAGACCATAAGGAAACCCGCGGAGCGGCTGCTCTAAACCCATTCAGGGTGGGGTCAGTGACGAATTCCGTGAAATGCCGAGCAGCAGCAGGCTGGTCTGGATCACCATAATTTATACAGCTTTCCCTGGCTGGGACTGTTGGTCACTAGCCTGATTAGGAAAGCCAAGGAGCATTTCTGAAAATGTAATTTTTTTTCCTTAGGAGGGAAAGGGAGAATAGGAAAGACCATGAAGAGAAGAGGTACGGGAACACCACGGTGGACATTCGGAGCAGCCTGGAGTTTTACAGCAAGCAGGCAGAGAGCTTGATGTTATTATCGCAAGGGGAGTTATCTAATTTAGCTGTGGCTCATCGCCCGAGGCACTCCGCTTTCAGCACAAAGACATTTCAAATTGTTTCTGTGCCTTAACAATAAACTAAGGGAAAATATAACTGCAGGTTAAACGAACGCCTCTCTGCCCCTAACGTGGATCTCTCATTTCAGCATCCGGGTTTAACCCTTTGTGCCCTTTAGGTCTGACTCCAAGAGGTGCAGAGCACCCCTTGCTCTGACTGCTCTGGCCTGAATTTCATGCCACATGATGACTTACATATCATGCAAGCATGGAACTCAGTGTTTTAATTGACTTAGAGCCTTTTACTGTATTGCTTTAATTTTATACGAAATCTCCTGGGTTTGAAATTTGGGTCTCAGGTGACGCTGTCTGGAGGTTGGGGGCTGGTTGCAGAAATGCACAGAGGACCTCCAGGGCACTGCAGGAGATGTGACCTGACCCTGTCCATACGTCCCTGGCCCTATGTCCCTGTAAAGGGATTCACCAGGACATACCCAGCCCTAAAGCCAGTCCAATATCATAGGCTATGGCGGGGTTCGGAGCTAGGTGAGGTGAAGGGATGAGAGGCACATGGTCAGGCATGAGAGCCAGGATATTCAGGGAAAAGCTAAAGATTTACTTAAACAGCTTCCGAGTTATCCCTCAGCACAAGAACTCGGGCAAAAGCAATCCAGAAATAAGCAAAAGCAGCTTTTTTGTTCATGACACCCTGCCTGCAAGACAGTCTCATTTAAGGCAGAGGTTTTTCTGCCTATAACCAAGTTGATGGTTTGCTCTCGCCCTCGCTGGGGATTTCATCTGCGTAGCACATGAAGGACACAGGCTGCTGGCAAGAAGAGGGTCCAGCCTGTGGCCTCCTACCAGAACCTCTGCCCTGGGCTACAACACGAGCCCACGTGAGCTCTGGGCTGGAGGGGACACCCAAGTCGGACAGCTCGAGTGAAGGACAGGGTGGGTGCTGCACTCCCTGGGGCGCAGAGGAGAAGAGAACCGGGCAGGGGCCGAGGGAGCCAGGTGAGGTTTTCCAGCTGTGACCAGGTGTGTGATGAGTCTCCATCACAGCACAGCCCACACTTTGCTGCTGGACCGTGCTGCACCGTTGCAGCACCACTTCTCCCAGAGCAGGGCTCTGCCTTGCTTCGCAGTGCTCGGGCTGGTGTAGCATCCCCGGCCACAGCAATGTAGCACAACACCCAACTATCAGCCTGACAGAAGCTGGTTGGGACCCCACCACCCTGGCCGTGCCCACTCCCCCTCTATCACCCGTGGGCAGCCCATCGCCGTCCACGCCCTGCGAGCCCCACACCAGATAGCTCCTCGCCACCCTCGCTGCAACCTGAGATAAAAGCCAGCGCCTGGCCACCCTCAAGATGTGACAGCCTGTTTGCTGACCCTGGATTTAGCAGAAATGGGCTGCGTTATTAGTGGGGTTGGCATCTGGTTCTGCTGCCTGCTGGCGTACGGACAGCCGCACAGGCATACCTCCATCCACACATCACACCGTTGCAGTGTGCAGCCCTGGGTAAACTGAGTTTTTTCTCTTAGGGCAGGTGAGAGGTGTTACAGGACAGGATTTCACAATCTCCTTCATCCCTGCCTGATGCCTAAAGGCAGCATTCGCACCAGAGCGAAGTGTGTACCGACACAGCGGGTCAGAAGGATGGGAGCTGAGCCCTCCCCTCTGCTCCTCTAGTGATGTGAGGATCCCTAAATGTGTGTCCCTCGGGGCCCCCGGGCACTGCCAGAGCAGGAGGTGAGCAGAGGAGAGAGAAAGGGATGGAAAATCAGAAAAGATCCCTTCTGGGGTCTCCTGCCCCTGCAGATGGAATAAATGATTATAATACCACAGGGTAACCCAGTGCCATGAATTATAGGGCCCTGGTTGGGAAACCTACAAAGCAAAAACCCCCTAGGCATCGGCGCAGCCCTGCGTGTGATGCTGCATCCCTGTGCCCACACCCCAAAATCCTGCAGTGCAACCGCTCTGCTGTGTCTTGCTGGCGATTCAGCTGAACTGTGGCTAATCCGAAAGTCCTGGTCCTTGGTGGTTTGCGGTATCCCTGCGGTTCTGCAGGCACAAACAGCGTCTGGATTTGGGGGCTGTGCTGGTGCCTTTGCCCTCCTGTGTCTCTGCACTCTGACCAGTCAGCGGTAAATTCCCCTGGACTCAGCTTCTTTGCAAAGGCAGCTCTGCCGGTGCAGGGCTCAAACTCAGAGCTGTCAATTCAGGAGGGCAGAAAGTGGCCAGAAAGTCCCCTTGCCCAGTCCTGGACCCTGGGTGCTTTACAGGCCCAGGAAAGGAAGAGCCGCAGAGCCGAATAGGTGCTGGTCCAGGTGGTCAGGATCAGCCCACGGAGCACAGAGGGTCCGGGCTTGCCGACTGTGGGACAGGCTGGGATGGGAAATCCCTGCAGGAGAGAGCCCATCCGTGCCAGAGAGCTTTGAGTCCATCCTCAGGGCCTCAGACAAGAGGTGTGAAACCTCTGCCTCTGAAAATCCTGGGGCTTTTCCAGTGCTCTCAAGGCACATGTGGCTCCAGTTCTCAACCAGCCGCCTGCTCCTCTTGGCCGCTGATGGCATCTGATGCTGTCTTCCCCCACCGCTTCCCCCAGCCCTTGCCCCTGCCCGTGCCTTGGGGAGCACTCTCACACCTGAGAGGTCAGGCTGCTCTCCTCTCCTCCCCACACCTTCCCCCACCTGTGGTCACCACGGGAGCCCAGGGCTCCTCGGGCAAGCTGAGCCGAGTCTTGCTGCAGGGAGAGCAGAGGAGCCCGCTGCTCTGGGGAGATGCTTGGTTGTACTCGTGCTGGGCAGAAGTGCGGTGAGGAGAGCAGGTAACCCTCCACGCATTTAAACCCCAGAGACTTCAGAGTAAGGGCAAATGGCCTCACTTTCTCCCCAACAAGGCTCCGCATCTTTTTTCCTAAGGAGCAGGTTAGCTTCAAGGGACGTAGCCAGTCCTCCCAGCACTACACCCGCGGCAGGTCTAGCTGGCTGTGCTTTGCAGAA
>NW_009633428.1:0-4671 GCF_000690535.1 Cariama cristata | reverse complement strand
CCACCCCCTCACCCCCCAAAAAAAGCCCCCAGCACTGGATGGGAACCACGAGAGCTGTGTCCCAGATCTTACAGTCCCGAGGCGCTTGCTAATGAAAGATGTCCCTGTGGGCAAGGAAGGCTCCTATGGGACCACAAAATGCCTTGCTGAGCTCAGACAAGGGCTTTTCTCGTCCTGTTTGTGGCAGAGGGCCAGCTGGGTCAGGAACATATTTTCTGCAGGGGTTACATTCCCCTGATGCCTTTCAAGCAGTTAACGCTGGCAATGGACAGAGCCAGCCCTGTTCCTGTGTTGGGACTTGGGTTTAGGAAGGCAGAAAGGGAGACCTGCCTCCAACCTGGCATGCACTACTTATTCAAGTAGCAAAAGTGGCTCTGAAAATGGGACAGCACCTGGGGCAATCCCTTTGCAGCCGCTGAGTAGTTGTTTGAGGGCTGCCTGCACCGCGTACCCCTCACATGGGAGAGCAGCCCCCCTGCCCTGACTGATGCACCAAAATGCTGGGTGTGGGGCAGTCCTTGGCAGAGCATCTCTCCAGCTGTCCCAGCAGAGGCCCTGGCGTTCAGCAGCTCATCCCAGCACCTCGATGGTTCCAGACCTTGTGGGTGAACCAGGGGCTGGCCTGAAGGTTGTTACTAATTTTGCTCAGGTCCCCCCAGCACCAAGCCATCACCCCAGCATGGTGCAGTAGGCAGAGCCCCTTTCTCCCAGGGAGTCCCAAATAACAGCATCTCTGTGGGGCTGGGCTAAGAATGAGGTTCGGGAATGTCCCACAGACCCTGTCTCACCCCAGCCCAGAACGACACTTTATTTTGAGGCTCCTCTTCAGACACCCAGGCAAAAAGGCAGCTCTGACACCAGCATCGCCTGCCTGGCAGAGCCAGACGGGGCTCTCACTCACGTGCCCAGGACTCAAGCCTGTTTTCCGCAGCGGGATGTTTTAACTATTTCTGCCCTATTGCTGTGGCAGGCTCTCCCATCATAATTTGAGTGCAATGAGTTTGCACCGGGCACTGCGGCAGGGTGCTGAGTCACGGCAGCATCTCCCAGCCTGGCTGCAGCACGGGGCTGCGGCGAGGCGATAACTCGGGCGGCACAAACAGGAGCCCGGCTGGGCAGAGATAAGGCAGCCCTTGGCCGAGGAGCAGCGTTCCCCTTTATGCTGTGTCAGACTTCTGACGCGGCAGAAAATAATTCTGCTGAGGCAGTGTGGCAACCAGCTGAAAAATATTTAGCTTTTTTAAAATTACATTTTCCTTAGCAGAACCAGGAGAGAGAGAGTGGCCCTGGATTACCAGGGCAAGCCTGGGCTGCTCATCCCTGCAGCAGCACAGTTTTCGTGACTGCCCTCCGTCTCTGGGGCAGAGCACATGGGAGGCTCAGTTGACTTATATTCCCAAAGGGATGGTAGGACCTCTCCTGATAACCAGCGCCTCTTCTTTGTCCTCTCCTCTTGCCCTGTTGCAAGTCTGTGTGTTGGTGGAGGGGAGTGAAACGTGCCGGCGGCTTTTGAAACCTTTCCTGTTTCCATAGGAGAGGGAAGCACACCACGTTGCTTCCCTTCCCAGAAAAAGGCTCTCCGAACTTTCCTCTGTGCTGGCCGGCAGGCAGAGCTCCTTGCAGGGAAACTGAGGCACCGAGCAGAGCAGCTGCACCCAAAGTGTCACGAACTGCTCACGGCAGGGCAGCGAACCCCTCAAGGAAGGGGAACATTTGCTGTCCCGTGCCCTGCTCCTACGCCAGGGATACAGCAAGATACAATCTTCCTTAGCCAGGCTTTCGTTATCATTCCGGCTGGAATGTGATGCCAGGCCTGTTTGGTGTCTGTGGAGTGCCCTCTCGCCGGTCCTGAGCACCCTCCGTGCGGGTGGGTGCTGAGCCTGCGCTGCTCGGGACCAGCATCGGCCTTAGCGCTGGCCTCTTCCGCTGGCATTGAGGAGCTTTCGGGGGAATGTGGTTCAGGGTGGTTCATTACACAAAATATTTGTATTCCGAAGCACTAAGCTGTCCAGACTGAGCTCCTGTATATCACGATGCACATAATTCACCTGGGATCTCCTGGCATCCCCGGAGCTGGTGTTTTGCCCCTTCCCAACAAACAGACACACGGTCAGGATCTGAAGGCACCGTCACCGCCCTGGGAAGCGCCTTTTCCTTCGTGTTTGAGATGTGGTGGTCCCTGGGGCAGCCTCTGCGCCGGTTCGTGCATGCAGCGCTGGGAAGAGGACCGACAGCCCTCCGAGCTGATGCACGTGAAAGCAAACCCGCTTTTTCCAGGCAGGGAAACTGAGGCAGGGGTTTAAGGAAGGGAGGGGGAAAGAAAAGCAAGGCTGGCTAAGCCAGCCTGCAAGAACCGCTGGGGCAGCCCTGGCTTGTTCCCCCTGGGAACCTCCCTGTGACCCCCCCCCCCCCGGCACCATGACCGTGTGGCTTTGCCCACGGAAGGTTGCTTGGAGGCTGCTGGGGCCCGGCACAGCGGCAGCACCGGACCCAGAACCGCAGACCCCATGGTCTGTGCGGGTCCACAGGCGGGTGCGATTTCGGACTGCGGCAAACCCACTGCCGTGGGAGGGTTCCTGCTCCCTCTGGTGCCGGTGAAACCCCACGGCGTGCCGAGGCCAAACCAGGGCAGGACGGGCTGAGAGGGGAAACTGAGGCACAGCCCTGGACAGCCGGTTGTGCTGCCAGCCCATGAGCACGGGGCAGGGGGATGCCTGGTGGTACCAGGACTCCCTCTGAACCGTGCTCCCATCACTGACTGGGATTTTCAGAGGAGGTGCTGGGATGTGGATGCCCAAAGCCCTTCCCCAGTTTGGGTGCTGATTTCCCAGCCAGGCTGTGTTTGGTGCTACTGGGGCTTAATCCAAAGCCTGCCCGGTCTGCTCATTAAACTCACTTCTGGCTCTTTTCTGAGTGACCTTACTGTCTGTGTACAGGGGTATATGTGTGGGAATTGGTGACAAACATTAAGCTGGACTTAACTGATGAATGGGAGGAGACCAGAACCTGGAAACACCCAAGGCTGGAGCTGGAGCGTGGACAAACGGGGCCCGGGGTCTGGGCGTGGGATCTGGACAAGGTCTTGGACTGCTCCAGCATTCGAGGGACCCACGGACACAAGAGTGACTGTGAACCAAGTGGGCGAGAATCGTGTCCATACCTGACCATTCATGGAGGAGGAATGGGGCTGGGTCGTGCTGGTTATGTCTACATGAGCGGTGCTGGTGTCGGTGTGGGTGCCGGGGCAGGCACTGCTCTCTGCAATGGTCCTTTTGGCCACCTGGGACCATGCATGGCCCCAGGGAGACCAGGCTGGTCACTAGCCATTTGGACTTCACCCATTATATGTGAGGTAGAGGATGAGGGCGATTAGGAGCAAAGGGGACCGGGTCTGGCAAGGTTCGCCCTCCACAGACACAGCTGGACTGGCGTCCCAGACAGGGGGCTGACAACAGAAGCAGCCCCCCGGGCCTGCAAGGGGAACCTCTTATAGCAAGCAATGACTTTCGGACCCTCAGACATTAACCAAAAGTATTGTCTTCTCTTTAAAACACAAGGGCTTTTCTCCCTAGGTTTTATTTTATTTCACCTGAAGCATTTTGCCTGGGTTAAGCTACAACACCAGATTTCTTGAAATAACTGTCATTCCTGAATTAGCATGCACTAATTAGTATGCTGGAGTTTCCATAAGGCACTGCAGCACAACGCCTCCTCAGGCTGGCTCATTTAGACTTAGAAGATTGATTTCTTCCCACTAGCGCTGCTTGAAAAGGAGCTGTTCTCTTCCAGCTGACCCAGAGGCGCAGGCAGTGTATAAACTGGCTGCCCTTGGAAGGACATTTTAAAACAGTTTAAACATTTAAGAGCTTGTTTTGTGTTTTCTGCCAGTGTTTGTTACGGACTGCGCACCTGGCATTGTAACGAGTGAGATCAGCGTGTCTTTGGGAGCGCTGTTACTGGGAACAATAAATAGTTTTTTAAATGGTCCAGTGGATTCCCCGGCCTTTCCAGACCCCTTGGCACACATCTGTATAACCCATGAAGACACATATATGCATCCTCCTATGTATAATGAAATTCCAAGCCCCAACAAAAGACCCTGGAGACCAGTCATTCTGTTTCTTACAGTATTGACGTTTTGGGTCGTTCTGGCGAGAGCTTCAGTCAGACAACCTTTGCCCAAGAGCTGCTTGGCAGAGCTTTGCTCAGGGGTGAGACCCCCCTGTCCTCAGCTGAGAGCTGTCCTCAGACCCTCTCCCCTGGGGAAGAGCTCTGCAGCAGGCTGCGGGTGGCAAAGGTTTCTACAAGCTCAGGAAGCAGCAAGATAAATTCACAGGAGAGCAATCTTTTGGTACCAAAATACCCGCTCTGGCTGAGGAGCCCCTGTGCTTTTCTGCATTGAGGAGCACCCTTGTCCTTAAACTCTTCGCCAGGGACCTGCTGGTGGCCAGGCTGCTGGCTCAGGCAGCCCTTGGGCGAGCTCCTCGCAGCGCTCCCGTGTTGGGGCAGGCCGAGCTGGGCTCCGCTGCCCCGGAGCCAGTCCGTCCATCGCAGCCTGGGACCCCCTCTCGCCAGCCGAGAGCCCTGGCAGCGGCACCGCGGGGGTGTGAAGCGGGATCCTGCAAACTCCCACTCCCCTTTCCGCGGGGGATCGGCCACAGCCCCGGCTGG
>NW_009633427.1:1787-2115 GCF_000690535.1 Cariama cristata | reverse complement strand
CGGTGGGTGCTCCAGCCCCCCCTCGCCCTGCAGTGAGGGTGCTGGAAGCATTGAAGGCATGGGCAGGGTGGTCTGCAGCTGAGTGGGTCCCCTCGGAGCTGCAGGAGCAAGAGCTGTCCCTGCGAAGTTTCTGTTACCCCTTCAGAAATAAAGGCCCTTTCTGTGTCCCCCCGGGTGCCAGCCCGCGCAGCGGGATGCCGCGGGTCCCCGCGGTCCCGAGATCGGTCCGACACCTTGGGGGATTGCAGCATCCAGCCCAGAACACCCCCAGCCGGGAAGAGCCCGGTCCCGGCTCCCCTCTACCGGGGGAAACGCTGGCTCCGTCGCC
>NW_009633427.1:740-1733 GCF_000690535.1 Cariama cristata | reverse complement strand
AGGTCTTCGAACAGGAGAGATTTCTCTCTCAAGGCTTTTCTTTTTCTAAAAGCTCTTTTGAAGGGGGGGAGATTGGAGTAGGGGAGAGTTCAGACAGACCTGATTCCCCTATCTCAGACAAACACACTCGCCTTTCCCTGACTGCAAATCAACAGGACATGTTCCAGGGAAAGATCGTCTCGAAAGAAATGGATTTTCCCCCTACTGCTTTGCCATTTTTACTTGTATTTCTGAAAGCCGGAGTGACGGGTTGTGAACTTTAAGGAGCGATTTCTATTCTTCTCTCTCGTCTGACATGTGGGCAGAGGGACTGCGAGCCTCAGGAACCAGACAGGACTGGAACATCCTGGGGGAGGATGCTGGGACCCAGGGAGCATTCTCCTGCCTCCGAAAGCATCTTCTCCTCCCAGCCTGCGGCAGGACACTTTGTTCAGGGCGAGCAACGGCCGCCGGGAAAGGGCAGGGCTGGGGGGGCTGCTCTCGCCCATCGCCCTCACTGGGCACCCAGCTCGGACGCTCTGGGAGGGCAGGCAGTGCAGCTGCAGAGCAGGTCTCGCCTGCGAATTGCAGAGAGCAATAAACGCGAAGCAATCCCGGTAATATAATGGCGGCGTTTAATTAATACCAAACGACTCGGGAACTCGCATGCATTTCTACATTAGATCCACATTAACGTCTGATCACGAGTAACATTAAGGCAACAAACACTGACGGATTAGTGCGGGTGGGCGTGGGCGGGTGGCTCTGCGTCCCGCACCCGCCCTCCCCATCACCAGGGACAGGGATGTCCCCGTAGGCGTGTTGGGACAGCACCCGCCATGTCCTTCCCCTGCACAGGTGGTGCCCGGGTGGGTTTCTGGCCCCGTCCCCCAGTGGGCGAGCTCCCGCTCGGCTGGCCCGGCCAGGTTCACGGGCAGGGGGCTTTTCCGGCAGGTCCCGCCCGGCTGGCCCAGCCGTGTCCACAAACGGAAAGCCGGAGGGATGGAGAGGAAG
>NW_009633427.1:0-668 GCF_000690535.1 Cariama cristata | reverse complement strand
CCCCCCAGCCTCGCAGTCTTTTGAGTTTTGTATTAAACGCTCATTATACCTTTGGTGTGACAAATGATTGAAAAGTGTAATTTGAAAGCTAAGCTCCCCATCACACTCTTCCCTATTGTTTATTTGCCAGCTCCGAACGGGTTGGCTGCCAAGGAAAGTAATCAGAAGGTAATAGCCTGATATCGGATGAATCCCCAGAGCTGCCAGCAAGCTGGAAAACTACAATCTCGGTGCCGCCTGCAGTATTCATGCGCTGAAAATAATTGTGTAAAACAGCGTAGCTGGGATCAAACTTGGGCTGACATTTTGCATTGTAAGGCTCGCGTTTGGCGCGGTCTGATGTGGTTATTAGTAACTTGCTCGGGGGCAAGACAGCCAAAAGTGTCTCAGGGAGGGATGTTGTGATTCATTTTGGTGTGATTCATTTGCCCGTGTAGATGAGACAGCATCTTCCCAAAGCCAAGTGCGTATCTTCATCGCCGTCCCCTCCCTCCCCGCGTTGCCTCTCGCTTCCCCCTCTCGCTGCGATCCTTGCGAAGCGCTGATTTTATTGAGTGTGGCAAGTGGCAGTTCATTAAAAAGTGGGAGCAGATGGGGAAGGGATTGTAGAAGAAGATTAATGATGCGCACCGACAACTAAATCGGCCCAGGTTTTGGAGTAAACACAA
>NW_009633426.1:0-1477 GCF_000690535.1 Cariama cristata | reverse complement strand
TGCGGGTCGCCCGCCCGGCCGGCCGCCCACCCACGCCTCTGTCTGCCCATCCACCCGCCTGCTTGTCCCTCTGTCCATCCATCCTCCGTCGATGCATGCATCCTCCATCCATCCATGCATGCATCCTCCATCTATAATCCGTCTGTCTATCATCCATGCATCCATCAATCCATCCATACATCCATCATCCATCCATGCATGGATCCGTCCATGCATCCATCCACACATCCATGTGCCCATCATCCATCCATGCATCCATGATCCATCCATCCATCATCCATCATCCATGATCCATCCATGCATCCGTGCATCATTCCTCCCTCCGCCCCCCCAGACCCTGTGGCCCCCCGCGGTGCCGTGGCACAGCCTGGACCCAACCCACCCGGTCGGGTGCTATCCATCATCCATCCATCCTTCTCCATCCATCCATCCATGCATCCATCCATGCATGAATCCATCCATCATCCATCCATGCATCCATCCACACATCCATGCGCCCATCATCCATCCATGCATCCATGATCCATCCATCCATCCATCCATCCATCATCCATCATCCATGATCCATCCATGCATCCGTGCATCATTCCTCCCTCCGCCCCCCCAGACCCTGTGGCCCCCCGCGGTGCCGTGGCACAGCCTGGACCCAACCCACCCGGTCGGGTGACCTGGGACCTCCCCGGGCTCCCTCGGGTCACACCCTGTCGTGGGGCCTGGAGCCCCCGCTGTGACCCAGAACCCCCCCGTGGCACCCATCGGTGACCTGGAACCCCTCTGGGTGAGCCACGCTCCTGCGTGTGCCCCCCCGGGTGTGCACAGGGTGTGCACGGGGAGTGCACGCTCACCCCGGGTGGGCACCTTCACATGGCGGGCTGTGCGTGTGCCCTTTGCACACTCACCAGTGGCGTGCACACCCACGGTGGGTTTGCACACTCGTGTGCTGTGTGGATGGCGTGTGCCCAGTGCGTGTGTGCCGCTGTGTGTATGCGCGTGTGTGTGCGCGCGCGTATACACTGTGTGTGTGTGCACGCTCGTGTGTGCGCTGTGGACTCACACAGGGCTGCACCTCCCCGCTGTGGGTGGGGCCAAGCAGGGTGTGGCACCATGGGCAGGATCACCCAGGGTGTGGCAGAAATGGGTGGTGCCAAACAGGGTGTGGCAGTGCTGGGTGGAGCCAGTGGGGGGGCAGCGGGTTCTCCGAGGGGGCTGGATCTGCTTGATGCCTTCATCACCCCCTTCATCCCCTTCATCCTCTTCATCCCCTTCATCCTCAACATCCCTTTATCCCCTTCATCACTTTCATCCCCATCACCCCCTTCATCCCCTCCATCCCCATCGTCCTCTTCATCCCCTTCATCCCCATCGCCCCATCACCCTCTTCATCCCCATCATCCTCAACACCCCTTTATCCCCTTCATCCCTTTATCTCCTTCATCCCCTTCATCCCCACCATCCTCATCACCCCTTTATCCTCTTC
>NW_009633425.1:975-1789 GCF_000690535.1 Cariama cristata | reverse complement strand
ATTTATATACATATATTTATAAATAATAAACACACATTCAGATTTGGTGACAATAATGAGAAAATTTATCAAGTACATGCATTATTTCCACAGTACAAGGGCTTTACTATTTACTTTTTAAAAGAAAAGAGTACTTTATTTATTTTACGGCATCGCTCTCCTTTTCACTAGAATTAAAATACCTGTCATAAAAAAATATTGGAAGTGAAAAATGTTGGCTACCTATTTGAGCTCTTTTTAGAGGAGAAAATAAGCTTTGACAGAACACATAAAGCGAAACAATATTAATGACAAAAGTGAAAATTCAATTCAGGGGTGCAAATCCAGACAGAAAGAGCATTCACTTTGCTCCATTGGTTGAAAGTCAGAAATCATTCCCATGATATACATGTGATTTTACCCCTGAAGTTTAACTCCCGAGGTCTCTGTCTTTCACTCAGATGTGAGCTCCCACACTTGCAGAGACCCTCACTAAAGTTAAAAGGACCCTAAGCTTGCCTTGCAAGATCTTGTAAGATTTTACAAGACTTAACCTTTGATATCACATTTAGCACAATAAGAGATATAGAAACGTGTGAAAGGCAAATGGGCACACCACTGAAGGATGATGACATCTTCAGCACAGTTTGTATTATCAGGGACATGAAAACTGACACAGACAGGCAAGTCATGGGGAGAAAGAGCTGGGAAACATCCCAAGCGGCGACAGTGAAACCAAGGGAGCTCAGGAGAAAGCTACGAGAGTTGGTAAGGTTCTCACTGCGACCAGAGGAGAGCTGTATCAATATACTGCACAGAAGGGAAAGGATTTAAA
>NW_009633425.1:664-944 GCF_000690535.1 Cariama cristata | reverse complement strand
AAAAAAAAAAAAAAAAGAAAAAAAGAAAAAAAGTAAATTAATGAAGCAAGCAGAGATTTAGAAGAGAGGCTCTGAAGAACGGGTTTTTGCAACCAGTAGCAGGGAGAACATTTATAAAGAGGTTCTTTTTTGCCTGTCCTCCGCTCCTGCTGCTTTCAGGAGTGGCACTTCCCGTAACCACAAGTGCCTTTAAAAAAAGCAGCTAACGGGGCCGTAACTACACGGCCCTCGCAGGCAGCGGGAATTGAAGGAAAGCGCCCAACCGTGAGCATCAGCGCTC
>NW_009633425.1:0-585 GCF_000690535.1 Cariama cristata | reverse complement strand
CCACCCACCTCCGCCGAGTTCGGGCACCGTTAGGTCCCGCTCCCGGCTGTCCATCTTCTTCAGGTACTGGTAGACCAAGTTCTCCTTCTCCTGGGAAGTATCGGCGTCGAGCAGGGCGTACTCCAGCTGGGTCTGGGCGGGTAGGAGCCCCGCCAGGCCGCCCGCCGCCATGACGCCTCCTGGGCGAGCCCGCGGGCAGGACGGGTTTTTCCCCGCCCTTCCTTTTCCCCGCCGCACGTTCGGCACCTCCCGCAAATTAAAAAAAAAAAAAAAACACAAACCAAATAACCCCTAAAATCTAAGCACAAATACGCAATAACTCGTGTGTGTTAAAAGGGGACCTTCTCATTCCTTTCGTGTTTTTACATAGCTTTGATATTCACAGAAGCATATTCGTGAAGAGAATGCCCAGTGGTGATTTCCAGCTCAGCAGATTCAACATAGCCTGCTTTTCCCGCCCAGTTACTTTTTTTATTTGTAAGCGAAATAGACGTGAGAATCGAGCAGTACCGGGACAAAGTCCAAACAAGGCACCAAGAAATTAAGCAGTGGGATTATCTTTTTTTTTTTTTGGGGGGGTAATGC
>NW_009633424.1:0-451 GCF_000690535.1 Cariama cristata | reverse complement strand
CTCCTGGTATCTATTAGACATAAACCATTTGCCCAAGTCTGGGACTAGGGATAGATCCAGACACACCTAGACTCCTCTCTGAGAAGGAGTTTTGAAATCGAGGAGGTCTGCTCTGATCCTTGTGATTCAACAGGAAGATCTTCCTTACACCTTCCCTTTTTATCTCTGGTCTCTACGTAAATCACTCTAGTTCAATTTTAACTTGATCTTTACTGTTATTGTCCCTTTCATGTATAAATAACAGAGTGAGCTTTGTCATCAAACTTCATTAAGTCACACTTTTATAAATTCATATTAAAACCACTTTTGCTAATACGTCTGACAATGATTCCTTGAGAGACCCTAAACCCACTCATTTGCAACAGACCTTAAATTGACTTAAAGAGACTTGAATGCCTCTCAAAGGAGGGGACAAAAATGAGAAAAATAAACTGCAAATTATCTTTTTTTT
>NW_009633423.1:0-14139 GCF_000690535.1 Cariama cristata | reverse complement strand
GTATTCCTGTCCAAGCCATGAGCTGCCAAGTACATGTACAACTACATGCCAAGTACTTAGTACATCAAGGTTATATTTTCTGACTTTCATATGCAGGCATATGCAAGATGGAAAGATGTGCCTCTCAGTTCTTTTTTAGAATATGCAGCAGTGGCACAAAACCTGGAGAATATTTTGTCTTGCGCTTATTTGGGTTTTTTCTTTATTCTTTTGCTTTCCCTATATCAACATTTTATGTGAATTTCTACTTTCCTTTCCCAAACTCAGATCTCCACTACTACTATTTAGCAGAATGAGATTATTTCTATATCACTGCCATATTGCTGTTTTTTAAATCACAGCGTGTTTTTAATGTTTCCATCAGATACTTGTTTTATTTCCTTAAATGGAGATCACAGAAGGAGCCTTCTCTACATCAGCAACCAGGAAGCTCTCTTCATGTGAATAAGACTTTTAAAAAAGCCTCAAAACTACCAGCGTTTTCTCTGTGATGTTTGATTCGTGTTTTGTAGGTGTCAGTGTCACAGACACAGTCTCCAAGAAAATCAGACAGTCCTTCCTTCCGTCTATACCATTAATGTTAAGATGCTCCGAAAGGTTAATCTGTTCAGATTTACTGTAATGCAGGGTTTTCCTGTAAGAAGTTGAAATACTCATTAAGCAAATAATTGTCTAAACTGACTTACTGAGGCCTGCAGGGAAGGTGCTTGACTGCAGAGAAAGTGCAAGCATGGAAGTGCTATCACCCAGCAGCATTTTTTACTGCAGTTTCATAAACTCTAGTTGCCGAGTGTCTTTATAGTGTATAAGCAGTGGAAATACTCAAGACTTGGCTCAGCAGGACTCTAGATAATCAAATCTAAGGCTCAGCTTTTGACAGAAGGTTGGACCATCTGATCTCCAGAATTCTCTTCCAACCTAGATTATTGTATAATTCTATTAAAAGAAATATGTATCCTTTAAGAGTACCTTAACTGTGCCTTGATTAAGAGCAGCAATTAAATTTTATACATAGCAAGTTAAAAGATTCTTCTGTATTTTTTCAAGTGTTATATGCTATACAAGAATAAGCAACGTTGAGATTTTTAGCAATGATGTGTTTGGTCAATACAACTTAATATCCTTCCAAAAATACAAAGGACTCAAAATTAATGTTTTCCATATAAAAGTATGACTACTTGTAACCGCTTGACATGCTATTTAAGGTACAAAAATGGTGTTACAATGTATTTCTGGGTATAATGTTATATCATTTAAAAAATGCTAGCTAAACATACCTTAAATATATCTATATTTTATTATTATTATTATAACACCTGTAGCCCAGGATTTTTGTTTTAATTCCAAGAGTTAAAAATACCTCAAACCAGAACAGCATTTCATTGCTGCTTGCACTGCTGGAGAGAGAAATCATGGTTGACCACTAAGACTAGGATATGCCACCTGTACTCATTGTGACCTCTTCTTGTTAGGCTGGACTGGTGTCAGCAGTTTTCCATTTATCCATGGCTGAAGGATTTCAGGTGTTGAGTCTGGCTTTCCATATTGTTACCATAACTCATAGGATCACTTATGAGGGCGTCTGGCAGATGAGCTACAAAGTGGTTAATTTCTCTTCGCCTTTCAATTCAGCAGTCCAGATTTACAGGCTCCTGCTACTTGATAATTGTGTAAGAACTACAAGTCAAAAAAAATTAAACTTCTAAAAAGATGGTTTAATATAACCTTACAGTTTGTACTTACAGAAATAAATATGTAAGTGAGCTGGTCATCTCCCAGACTGAAAGAGTTTTCTTTGTATGATTTTAGTATGTGTTGTTTAATTTTAAGTATCTAAATAATGGACTATCCACAGTTTAAATTACAGACTGAAGTAACTTGTTTTCTGGAAGTTATTCCTGTCATTCAGCCTGTTCTTCATTATTTCCATCCAATTCTTTTTGAGGTAGTGATATCCTTGTGTTACTTACCAACCAGTTACCTTTTGAGCATATGTAATTTCATGTGTTCTGAAACATTTCATTGTTTTTGGTCAGACCATCTACAGCTGTTACTCATTTCTTCCTGGTATTTAATCTAACACACAGATAAAGTGGTCAAGATGATAAGTACTCCCTGTTTAAATAAGCATTTGAATGCCATGGTATTTTTTTTGACTCCATATATTTGCAAGTGAATTAAACACTTCTAATCTTCTCATAAGTCATGTTGCATTTTCAATCAGAAAATGACATCATCTGCAGTCTTCTTAAAAGATAGTAGTTTATAGCTGGCGGCCAGCTTTGAAGTGGGTGTCTGCATGCTGGAATGAGAATACTACTGGTTAAACAAGATGTAACCATTTGCCGCAGCTTACCCTTTCTGCTTCAGGAAAGCAGGAACTTATTTTACTTTTGTTTACCCAGACAGATGTCACTGTTAGCAGAGAAAAGAAATTACAAGCAAATTCTCTACCGCCTAGTGGGAGAGCTAGCCCCTGTCTGTTTTCCTAGCAAAAGAGGCAGTCAGGGTCTTGGCATCCTGATTTGCAGGCACAGCTGGAAGAGCATCTCCTTAGCTACCTCCCCCTTTCCCTACAGTCTTACTGAGTTAAATTTATGCCCTTTTCATATGCATCCCTCTTTGTCCCAGTGAAAAGAGTGGTAGTGCTTAACTTGATTCTTCTGTCCCAACAGAAAGAGATCCATCCAAATATGTTCTCTTTCTGGGAAGGGCATTGTGTTTTTGCTTCCCCCTCTCTGTCTTGATACCAATTCTGAGAAATATGAAATCACCCTCCACACCCCACTCCCAGTATGTTCCATTAAAGAAAGCCCACAGGAAGGGATGAAGTAGGGCTGTTTTTAAATCAGGAGTCTGTACAGCTGAGCAAAATCCATCTTCTCAGGTTTTTTCTGTAAGTGAGGAAGATAAAGCCAATGTTCTACAAAATTTGTTGCTCCAATGAATGACACAAAGATTTCTAGATAGAGGAAACAGTCACTTATATAGATTTTCTTTCTCCTTCTCTTTCCTTCATGTTGAGGGGGCTGAGATAGCAAAGGATAATTTCAGAGACCACTCTGTGTTCCACTCTTCTATCAGATGCCTGGAGTTTTTCTTCAGTGGTGAGAGAATAGGCACCAAGTGCTCTGCTTTTCTTCAGTAGAGAGTAGATGGTACTCAAATCCTCAAGGTAGAAGGGAGCTTGAATTAGGGAGATACACTAGTCTCTTTCAAAAATGATTTAAGGCTGTACCTGATGTAGAACATTTTATAAAGGAGAAGTGTTCAGTTTTACAGAAGATGCTTTCTCTACTGTGCACTTTTATGCCAAAGTTTAGGTATGTTTTGAAAGAGATACCTTGGTACCTTGGAGGAAAAGGCTAATATTTACGTTTCCAAGAAAGCTGAACTATAAGCTGCTGTCTTTGAGGAGCTGGGAGCAATGAAGTGTGGGAGGTGAGAGTTGGTGAAGGAGTCTGTTTCCAGAAATCTCTCTCCTTACATTCCTTATAGCAAAAAGTACTGTCTAACACCTCATACGTATCAAGAAGAGTTTTTTCAGAATTGTCCCTGAGGTTTGTTTTGTAAAATTGGACATACTTCTTGGTGAAACGGAAACTTAAAATACTAGATCTAGAAAGTCATTCTTAGACATTCAGGTAGTATTTTTGATTTAGATCTTAATTATCTTGGTTTTAATGAAAGGCTGCCATTAATTTTGTTCTACAAATTAGTTATCAGAAGATTTGTAGAAATAAAACACACTGGTTTCCTTTATATTCCCATGATGAACTAGCACATGCTGATCTGCAGTTGCTATTTGTCCACTAATATGAAATCCCTGTCCCTGCTTCCTTGCTGGTAGATTTTTAGAAGTTCAGTAAGCACTGCAAATCGCCTGAAGAGTGGAAAATTCCCCTGTCACACAGATGCCCTTATCAGCAGCAACCAGATGGAGCTCTGAGCAGGCACATTATCAATGTTAAATTGCCTTTTCTGAGTAGAGAGGATTAAAGCATTCCTTCAGAAATGGGTGGCATAAGCTGCAAACTTAGGGATAGTAATGCTCTGAAATGTTACTATTTTAAAAACATATGAAAGTATCTTAACAAACATTGCCTATCAAAAATGTATTATTCTTTCAAGCTGATAGAGCTGAAATTCTAAAAAATAATTTGTTTTGAATAAAATAGTCATCCTGTACTTTCTTCTTAAATATATGTGTGTGTGGGGGGGTGTTCTTAGCTTAGATATATTATGTGCCTGAAATTCTAGAATAGATTTTAATACATATTCAGTTGCATTATATTGAACCTGAAATTGTTTGATTTTTAGTTAAAGGACAGAATGTGTTTAGACTGAGCTTTGCAGTTTGGATTAAATTAGCAAAATAACATTTCAGAATAATAGAATTATATTCCTTTATTTTAATTAAAGAAATGTATGTTGACTTATTAAAACAAGCTCTTGGAGAACATAACATGAATTGTTTGCTCCAAGTCTTGGGGGTAAAAGATAATGCAGTACTGAAACATTCAATTCCAAAATTAAACAAAGCTATCGAATTTGGCCTAAACAATTGGTGCCCAAGTATCGGATTACAGTAATACTAAGAAAGCAAGCATCAATGTGACATGCAGAGATTTAGTGACACAACTCCTGTTTCATACTAATGAGCTGCAGTGAATACCAGTGTTTCATTCAGAATTAACTTCCAAGGCTTTTATTAACTAACTTATCTTTAAAGGTCAGTGCTTCCATTATAATTTAGACTGTTTTCATATGTAGTTACTTGATGGCATATCCATTGTACTGTTTGTTTAAAGCAAAACAAAAGCTCTGCCAATAAAGAGAACACTTTTTAGATGTACCTGATTCACTGAAATTTAGCCAATCTGTATATTGTCTTTTCAAATTTGCACGTAAATTCCCTTATTATCAAGGAGTTGTGTGTGCATACAAAAAAAAAGCCTCAGAATTAACATTTTTTTTATTCTCCTATCACAACTGTAGCAGCTCTCAATATAGTACTTGCTAATCGAACCACTTAAAATCACATATGGCAATAGCCTGATAAAGTTTGTTTTATTCTGAGTCATAGGCTCGACATTAGAAAGAACTTCTTCACTGTTAGAGTTGTTAGGCATTGGAACAGGCTCCCCAGGGAGGTGGTGGAGTCATCGTCCCTGGAGATGTTCAAAAAACGTTTAGATGTGGCACTTCAAGACATGGTTTAGTGGACAGGGTGGCATCAGGTATACGGTTGGACTTGATGATCTTTGAGGTCTCTTCCAACCATAATGATTCTATGATTCTATATTTTAGCAGCATCTCACACTAAAGATTAGTTCACAACATTCTTTTATTTAGTGTGTGCTGGGAGTTTGTGATGTCCATAGAAGCTTGAATAATGCTGTTCTGTTCAACATTGTTATGTTTTTCTTGCAGAACAAACTTGGAACTTGAGCTGGTCCATCGAGGAGGCAATTTATGTTCAGGAGGTGCAAGCACAGCTGGGAAAAGATCATGTTTAAGTAAGTTTCATGTTATGAAGCGCAATATAAATTATTAGAATATTGCATAAAGATGTGTAGTTCTAATATTTTCTAAATTATGTCAACTTTTTTCTGCCATAATGTCTTGGGTTTTGTTGCAATTTGAGAAATCTGAAATCTAATTTGCACAAATTATTAATTAGAGCTGTTCATATGTTGTGAGTATAATCTATCCATGGAATATTTTTTATTAATTTCCCATTTTTATGGGGAAAACTAGAATTATTTTAAGGGTAAAGCAGGAAAGCTTTGTTTCACCCTGGCTGTTGCTAGTAATAGTAAAGAAATTTGTTTCTCTGAGTGCTAATGTAGCTCATGACTAGGTCTCATTCTTAGAAATCTACAGCTACCACGTCTCACGTCTTTAATTCTTGTCAGAGGAAGAACTAGGGAAGAGTTTTTGCAAATTTTCTTCGGTAGAAATTTTCAGATCTTCATTGTTCTGAGACCTTTAATGTTTGGTAAATAAAGCACTTCTGTTTGACAGAAGTGCTGGTTTTCTTAACATACAATCTTTTAATCTTTTACTGGAATATAAACTGTTAGGAATGGACATTTTCTTTTGTCAGGAAAAATTGGAAACCCTGTCAGAGTACTACTACTACTAATGCTTGTTTAAATCAAGCTCATGCAGTGGTAGCAGCAGATTCAGTAGTAAAAATGTCAGAAAGCTTGCGCCCACCTCTGCTTTTTAGTACATGATTTGTGGGCAATGCTTTCCTCATTTGAGGTGATGAGCCACCAAAGAAATCCCATCACGTCCTATGCTGTCCACATCTTCTGTAGGATAAGAGCCTTCTGTTACTGCCTGCACATGTAGTTCAGTTGATTTCATTCATGTGTTGTGATTTGTGAAAAGTAGTTTTAAACCCTACTGCACACTGTATCCTCCCACCATCATTGCTTCCCTTTCTCAGCAGAGCAAAGTAGCTGAAAAATGCATGACTTAAAGGAAGATCGCTAGATCACTTCTTGCAAATTTGAAGCATTTAATAAAATCAAGGCTCTACAGATAATTTCTAGTTGGATTAGGACATATTTTTAATTGTATTCTCACTTAGTAAGATGGACAATTTCTCTCTGAATTTTAGCGACTTACTGGATATGTTACCTATTTCACAGACATGTTATTTGGAAGACCATGAGGAGCAGCTTAGGGTTAAGATTTCAGCTTAAAATTGAAAAGCTGTTGAAATATTTAAAGTGAAATTTTATAATGACATTACACATAATGAGAGTGTACCCCTGTTTTCACATGGCTTTACTAGTCATACAAAATCTTGATAAGTCTTGACATTTTAAAGTTTAGAAGAATGTGTGCGGGGAAGTGACCTGTAGTCTATAAAGTCATATTTTTATCTTATTGATAGTTTTTCAAAGTCAGGAGATTTCAGCTTCTCTTTTTTTAAAGATAAAAGTAGAATTAAATACATTCATTATATCTTAAAACACTGTGAAATGTTTGACATCAGTATCAAAATTGTGTTGCATGTACCTAATTAAAAGCTATCTATATATATATGTATATATAAAAGATAATGTTTTTTCTCAGCGTACTTTATCACCAACTAATGTCAGTAAGTGCTGAGAGATTATGACTTTGCAGAGAATGGTTGAACCACCAGAGTGCTGGGCAACTCCTCTGTGTACATCTCTATAGCTCCATTGTTTCTATTTGAACTCCGTCAGTTGACACTAGGGGAGGAACTACCTCAAAGTGGGTGGTTGGTTGTTTGGCTTTGTTTGGGATTTTTTTTTAAGAAAAAAAAAAAAGGAAAGAATTCCACCAAGCTGAGGCCTGGTAGCTGACACTAAGTGGTTTGTATAATACATTATTTAATTTTTTTCTTATACTTACTACACCATCCCTCCAACCTCATCTTGCATAAGTAGATGTGGTGCTTAGGGACATGGTTTAGTGGTGGACTTGGCAGTGTTAGGTTAACGATTGGACTCAACGATCTTAAAGGTCTTTTCCAACTGAAATGATTGTATGACTCTGTGATAAAGAAGGGCTCTTACATACTTAGGACCTGACTTTAAATAAAGCATAACTTTTGCTGACAGCCAGTGAGAAAAGATCAGTCAGCATTTTTAATACATATTTTTCAAGTCTTGAAATGCACAGAGAATACAGTAATCGTTGGAGAAATGTCTTTTTGCAGAATTACAAAATTGGAAATGATACATGGAGAAAGTATCTCCACTGGAGAATTGTCTTATCCTGGATTGTTACTTCAACAAGATAGGACAAACTTAAGTCCTGTTTATATATCATACGTACCTATTTTTGCAGCACATTTACTATTTTGCCATTGACACTGTGTGTCTCAGAAAATGAACCACTGTTGTCTGCTTATCGAAATAGATTACTGGAACAAACTAAACTTACAGAAAGTTGAAGATACTTCTCACACTTGAGAAGTACAGAAATAGTCGTCTTAATGAGCTTTATGTAAGATTACATCAACTATTGCTTTTAAAAATACTGTTAGTTTACAAAATCTAAAATGTCTATGAAATACATCACTTTCTGGTAGCAGCAAATCCGCTGTTAAACTGTGCATTAGTTGTCTATATATACAGTAAAATAGCCCAGTAAGGAAGACTTTGTTTTAAATCTTTGTCTTCAGAATTGTTTATATATTTAGAGAGAAGTTTTTTTCCTTGTGATGTCATTTGACTGTTTTTGTGTACTTTCACACAAGGGCTTAATCTGAATTTGGTAGAGTATTTCCTTTAATTGAGAATCATGTTGATGATTTTTTATTTATATGTGGTAACATTTCTTGGGCTTTTTTTGTTTCTATTTCCAATATGTTGCATTGTGTTTGTTTACTATATTTTTTTGTTCCTGTCTTAAACTGTTGTGTAGTTTTGTTTGAGTGCGTTGTACATGAAAGCAGTGCTTTTTTCTTTAGCAGTTGCCTTCCTTTTAAGGATTCTAGTGCATATTTCTGATGAAGGGGTAGGGACAGCATTTAAACACAATGCACTTGCTTTTTTCCACACTTTTGGGTAGAATTGTAAATTTTCTTATTTAGATCTCAGTCAGTCATGTTGGTGTTTTTAGTATCTGTCTTGCACTTCAGAAGAATTGAAGGTGGCCTTTAAAGCTTTCAGGTGAAAGGCTCGACATATATATGAATGTATTGTTGCTTTAAACAGCATGGAGACCTAAATGTCGTCTATTCATTGTTAAAATGTCCACATGATGTTTATGTTCTGTATTGCTACTTATTTTGTAAAATTGTTATGTAGCAAACTAGTCATATTTAATCTTGCATTGAAATACACTCATTTTTAATGTAAGGTGATGGGGTTCTCCTAGAACAGACCTGTACAGTACTTCCATTTAGTAGTAGTATATTTAGTTTTGGACATTAGGCTAAATATGACTAGTGGGAGCAGAATTGCTTTTCCATATATAGCAGAGTTTGTTTTCACTAAATCATTATTTAATTATATGTTTCCTTCATTGCCCCTTCCGTGTTGTTGCATTAGAGATAAAAAATTGCAGTTCTTTAGATACGTGTTGTGTAATAGATTTTATCATTCCATACTCATTTCTTTTTCCGAGAAGTAATCCTGTTTTTAAAGTTTCACTTAAAATGCACCTTCAACTACTTCATTGTCTTAGGCAGTGAGGAAAGAATTATTTTAAAAATCCATACCCTATCCAGAACTTGAATACTGTTTTGTTAAAGTCTTGCTTGCACAGTATTGAAACAGCTTTTGTTTTTAAATGTCATTACTTCTGCTGGTCCTGACATGAATCTAAAACTTGAATACTGTTTTGTTAAAGTCTTGCTTGCACAGTATTGAAACAGCTTTTGTTTTTAAATGTCATTCATGTCAGGACCAGCAGAAGTAATCTAAAATGTAATCCATTTTTGTTTTTCTTATATGTGAGATAATGAGGTCTCTCTTGTGATTAAGGATACTGATACCACTCTCTGTTAGTCTTGTAACAACTGTAAAGTTTGGTGATTAGATATTGCAGAAAACAGAATATGTTGTCCCAAGTGAGCTGTTAGAGCAGCAAACATCAGGGAACAAATAGGTCAAGAGCTGTTTTAGTAGATTGCACCATGAGGGCAGCTGCTCTTGAGAAGTGAAATGTAGCTGTTAGTGTCAGTGATTGAGTCTGTGCGAGAATGATGAGGACAATTTTGGCTGTAAAATTGTGGGTTTAAAGTTTTGTATGTGTATTTCTGTGAATGTGTGTTACTAAACAGTATGCAACCAAAAAATGCAAATAGAGCCCTATTTACTTATTACTTAAAAATCAAGTCCTATTTTAAGGACCACGTTGCAGTTTTAGAGTCTGTGGCCTTGAAAATTCTCTTAGGCTTAGGGGATAATTGTAATAAATAACAATTGCACAGGTCTTATTTCTCTGTTTTATAAATTTTAAGAGATCTGATATTTTGCTTTTTGTTTTATATTTATAGAACAGCTTCAGAACACAATTATTAAGGCCAAACAATTAGGACTTCTCTGTACAACTTTTGTATACATCTTTTTCTCTGCCATTGTTACTCTGGTAATCTTGCAATAGTGGATGAACAATTCCACAAAATTAAAAAGTTACCTATAAATGAATTTATAATCTAGTCTTTTCTTCCTTTAACTTGTAAATAGTTCTTTCTTTCTGTCTTTCTGTACTGCTTTCTTTCCTTTTTTCCTTTTTCCCTTTTTGATAAGGATAGGATTAGGGTTTTTTGGGGGAAGGATTAAATATTCCATCACCTTGTCCTCTGGCTTCAGTTTCCCTGTATGGGAGCTTCTTATCGTTACACTTCCCACAGATAGTCTGGCATTTTGGCATCAGATGCATTAATTGGAAAGGACACTAATTTAGAAGTGGACATCAAAGAAGCATTTAAGACTTGTGTGAGCTCACCTTAAATAAAATGTCCAGCATCTTCATAACTTCTGTGATGGTTCTAACCACTAAGAAACTGTATTGTTCCACTGCTTTTTTTTTTTTTGGTTGGTTGGTTTTTTTCCTCTAGTTCATTTGAAGTCTCTGTTTTGCATTTGTAGATGGCTCAGTGGTGTCATCTGTCTTGATTATGACGTTAGTATCAATTTAATCACTGCTTTTAATGTTTTTGTGAGCACAAAGTCATCTTGACGTGAAGCATTTTCTAAGCTCTTCATACTCCTTCTGTATCAATTTTTTCAACCACATTGATAGTAATAGCGGTCTCTACTTCATCAATATGGCCCGTGATACTTGGAACCACTAAGTATGGTTCATTCCTGTAGGAAGAAAAACCTAATTCTTTTATGAATTGCTCAGTTGCAACTGTCTCTGTCCTGCAATCTGTTAATGTGAATATGGTTGCAAAGTTTCCTACTCAGCTCTCTGCAGCCACTGAAAATAAAAAGAATAAAAGTAGTTTTCGGGAATGCTTTTGCCTTGGTACAGTGGGTTTCTGTGGTTGTTTGGTTTGGGCTTTTTGGTTTGATTTTGTGGGGTTTTTCGTTTTGTTTTTTAGTTAGGAGCTGGCAATCTGCGGATCTTTAGTGCCCATGCATCCATGCTAACTTTGAAAAAGCAGTTTTTCTCACCAACAGACAGTCCTAATTGTTTCCTAAAAACCTTGGTATGCCATTCATACCTAGGGGAGAGGCAAAGATAGGTACCGTTAGAATTCTATTGCTAAAAGTTGATTTCATATGCTGGCAAGTTTGGTGTTGAGGATAATTAGCTTCTTCATCAGCAATTAAGGCTTAAGGTTTTGTAAAGCCTATTCATGTCTTAATGCCTTAATAGGCTTTTCCTGACCTTCACATTTTTATTTTTTTTTTTCTTCACTGATTCCAATCTCCTGGATCAGTGATGAATGGGAAGATGCTGTCAGCAGGTCTTTGCAGCTGTTGTTGCTAAGTGGACTGTATAAATCTCTACAAGGACAAAAAAAATCCTCAATCTCTTTATTAACAATCAAGTCCCATCTGGTTCTATCAAGTGTTTTTTGTTACAATCTACCACCTTCTTGATAGTTCCAGGAAATTTTGGGAGAAGGGCTTAACATCTCTAGTCTGCTAAGATCTTCACACAGCAGTTAAGGATGTTTTAAATTCCATTTGCAGTGAACTGCTGTGTCACTGTATTTTGTGATCTTTTGACATTGTAAATATGAATACTAATACATAGAATGAAAAAAGAGAAGACTGGATCAAAATAGCAAAGTAGAGATTTTCATGACAGCAGTATGTGTTATTTATATCCTTCTAAAACATAAATATGAGAGAGACTGGGGAATAAACACATCATCTAGAGTTTTGCAAGCAAAACAAAGTCAGCTAATTTCTTAATTTTCTTTATCATCATTATCACACCACATTGCTGTACATTTTGGAAGTGGAATTAGTAATAGAAAAAAATCATCTGGTTTCAACTTTGGTAATTTCATAGAATCCTAGAATTGTTTGGGATGGAAGGGACCTTAAAGGTCATGTAGTGCCACCCCCCCTGCCATAGGCAGGGACACCTTCCACCAGACCAGGTTGCTCAAAGCCCCATCCAGCCTGGCCTTGAACACTTCCAGGGAGGGGGCATCCACAACTTCTCTGGGCAACCCCTTCCAGTGCCTCACCACCCTCTGGTGAGAAATTTCTTCCTAATATCTAAATCCTCCCTCTTCCAGTTTAAAGCCATTGCCCCTTGTCCTATCGCTGCATGTCCTTGTAAAATTTGAGGGTTTACAAGAGTTTACTTTTCAGTCAAGAGACTGGAAGCGAGAAAGAAAAAAAAGCAGCAAAACTCATGTAGAAATTTGGGATCACTTTGGCAAAGACCAAACCAAGATTATTAGTGAGACCAAAACTTACACCTGCATGTAACTTCCTGAATCATTCATTTTTGTTAGTTCAGCACAGCATTTTTATAAATTTTGCCATTCATCTATCAAATCCCTATCTGTTTGTCTCTCTGAATGTAGTCTTTTGTGCTGTGCATGCCACACTAGACCTGAAAAGAGCTGTGAAATCACCCTTATAGACTCCTGCTTTATGCACTTCGGCATAGCAGATTGTTTTTAAAAGTTTTGTCAACATCTATAAAATCAGTGTGCTTTAATACTAAAAATAGTAAAGAATGTAACTGCAGGTGCTAGTGCAGCATGGGTATGTAGACAAAATACCCATTATCTTTGGGTTTTTTATGAGAGGAGCAGCATTAGAACACTTCCTCTGATAGCTTCAGTCCCAGTGCAAAGACAAGGTCTTACCTTGTGAGCTACTCTTTTGAAAGTACCAATTCCAACTGAGTTTATTGCTCCCCTCTCACAACAGGATAACCCTGAGAAGTAGAGCTGGTACAGGAAGAGCTGAAGAGAATGTACCAAGAGCAGCAGTGTATGGAACAATAGAATGATTTTTGTAATTTTTAGAAATGGAATTAAGAAGGCAAATATGAATCAAAGATAAAGCTAATGCCTAACTGCTAATGCAGATGATTCTATTAAAGTGTTCTATATAAGCTTTACATGTATTCTGTGAAAACAAAGACCATCTAAATAAGCTGGGAGAATTGAGACAGCACTTCTTCACTGTAGGTAGTATTTGAGTCGTATGAACATGTTTTAAAGCCAGTAATAATCTTGCCCACTTAAATGTCCAAATCTTGGAATCCTACCAAGCCCCTGATGGCTTGCGCAATAAGTTATATTATGCCTTCAAATTTTATGATTTTTATATTTATTCAATTTACCTGGATGCAGCCTGCCTCAAATATTACGAAGTTATTGGGAGAGGAGGACCATGTTCAAATTCTTTTCACTGTTTACTTCTCATGTTTTTTATCAATAAACCTGTAATTCTCATTTTGTTGTGACTTCATAATTATTATTCTGTAATTTTGTTGCTGCTGTGCTTTCTGAAATTAATATTCTTCTACCAAATTTTGTTAAGAATGTTATTTTGGAGACTCTGAGCTATAGCCAGATCCTGTCTTTGCCACTTACAAAGGTGAACTGCCCTGGAGAGAATTGTTTGGGTTGCCTGGTGGGGTTATGGCCTTCCTTTCTATTCTTCACCAGACTGGGCAAGGTTGTTGTTTGTGGGCCACTGTCATGTTAATGTTTTGTTGCTACTTGGGGTTTTGGTTTGGGGTTTTTTTTTGTTGTTTTTTTAAAAAGGTGTATTTTAAACTTCTGAGTAGGGTATAAGAAAATGGGAGGATATTCTGTATTTTTATGTTTACATTTTGGAATGATGCGTTCACACAAATACGTAGGAAGAAAACCCTCTGGTATTCATTTGGCCCAAGGCAGACGTCTGCCAGTTCCTCAGGCGTAAGAATGTGGTTAAACACCAAGCGCGTGCTCCACAAAGTTGCCCGTTGTAGATGTTCAGTGCTCTGGTGTTTTCCTCGGCTTTCTCCGATAATCCATAAGCAGGGTAAATTTGAGGTACAGCGATTGGAGTCACTGTGCCATAAAACAGGAGAACGTTTGTGAAGAAATAACCCTTTGTGTTTTCCTCTGGCTAGTCCTTAGTTTTTGCTAATTGTTAGAAATCTCAGAAACGCGCGCAGGGAAGCGGCAGCCCCCGGGGGGCGCCCCGGTCGGCACGCGGGGGCGGC
>NW_009633422.1:0-2994 GCF_000690535.1 Cariama cristata | reverse complement strand
AGCGCTCCACTCCCTCATCACCCCATTCCGCTAGCACCCTGCTCCGCTGGCACCCCACTCCACCAGCACAACCTCTCCACCGGCACCCCACTCCACTGGCACCCTGCTCCACCGGGACCCTGCTCTGCCAGCACCCCACTCCACCAGCACCCCACTTCACCATCACCCTGCTCCACCAGTACTCCCGTCCACCAGCACCCCGCTTCACCAGCACCCCGCTCCGTCAGCACCCCACTCCACCAGTACCCCACTCCACCAGCAGCTGCTGCCCTCTCGTATCAACTCACAGCAGCAAGGACAACTCAGGAAAAGGGGTCTTTCTGGCTTTTATTTGTGCTTTTCCCCCCAGACCCAAAAATAATAGCTCTTTTGTGTTTTTTCACTGGTCACAAAATCGAGGCATTGTTGGAAGTTACAAGAGGAGAGCTCCTCTACCTCTTCCGCTAGTTTTCCAGTGTTGTAAGCTGTTCCCAAAATCATCCAGGGACATGCAGCATATTTGGTTTTGTCCCTGAAGAAAAAGTTGAGTTATTTGAAAAGCCTTTAGGAACTCACAGGAAAAGAAGGTCCTTTAAGAAAGTCTATTTTGGCTTTTATCTCACAGGTATTGTCCATATAGGAATTTGTTTATACAGGACATAAGAGTGTAACTGAGCAACAGACCAGTAAAAAATCACTCAACAATTTCTTTTTGTGCTTAGAAGTCTCTATTCACCCCCAAAATTCAAGCAATGGCAAAATGAGCGTTGGAGCAGTGACTGTCATAAGCAGTCCTATGTCCTGTGTGCCAGTCTGAAAGATATACTAGCGAGGATCCAGCCCACTGCAATCCCATCTATACTGGGATGTTAGTGCCTAAAATTAGTTCATGTTCAGAATAAGGTTACAAATTGCTTAGCTCTGCAGACACAAAATTCGTAAGATTCTTCCTCATGACTGAGACTGCCATATCCTTGGTCACACATGTTCAGGGGACATGGATGCCTATGTCTTACCTAAAACTCTGCTACACATGAAACTCAGCTGAATACATATCAAATATCTGATTCAGAGTAGCAATTAAAAAAAAAACCAAACTCCAAAAACCAACACTAATTTTAGGTTTATGACTAAAGTAAAAATTAATGCCTGTAAATGTATTTGTTTGAAGGCACAGAGTGTGTCTAACCTCCCATCATGGTCAGTAAAGGCAAAACAGCGATCAGCTATTTCTAGCACAGAAAACCTAGGGTATATTTTGCTTAACTAAGTCACAGAATCACACAGAATCACAGAATCGATTTGGTTGGAAGAGACCTCTGGGATCATTGAGTCCAACCTTTGCCCTAACACCACCATGTCAGCTACACCATGGCACTAAGTGCCACGTCCATTCTTTCTTAAACCCCTCCAGGGATGGTGACTCCACCACCTCCCTGGGCAGCCCATTCCAATGCCTAACGACCCTTTCTGTGAAGAAATGCCTCCTCATTTCTAGCCTGAACTTCCCCTGGCGCAGTTTCAGACTACGTCCTCTTGTCCTGTCACAAATTGCCTGGGAGAAGAGGCTGACCCCAACTTCGCTACAACCTCCTTTCAGGTTGTTGTAGAGAACGAACAGGTATAGGTATCTAGTTCCATCTGAGGTGCCCTCATGTTGTTTGTTCATTCAGCATGTGTCAGTCTTACCCGCTCTTGCTATGTGGATATATTAAATAAATCTCAAGACACCCCAAGTTCAGGCAGCTGGACAAAGCCCCCAGAGGCTGAACCTCTACGGAGGCTCCAGCGAGTACAATGGAGGCTCAGGCAGTCAGTACAACCATCAACAGGGCATGTCCCTATACACTTCTATACCTAGGTGCCTTAGTTTTGAACTGCATTCTTCTATATTTCAAAAAAAGTTCAGGACAGTCATGGCACTTACCTTCCATGTGGAAGTCTAAGGACTCATACAGCCAAGAGAAATCCTGGTTCTGAGTCTGCATCTCTAGACAGGACCTGATATTAACGATGCAGACAGTGCAGGAAAGGTTCCTTACCACAGTGGCAGTAATGACTTTGGTCCTGTATTGAAAGGATGGATCCTAAAGTCTTTAACATCTCTTTTGTGCTGCTGCAAGCTGCCTAAAATCCAATTGCCCCTAAACAGGGACACTGAGAATAATCAATCCAAATGAACTAAAGGTGTAAATTTAAAGTGTTAAAACTCACTTTTAGTGTAAGTGTAAGGACAATTTAATACTGAATAAGGGGATCCTCAAAGGAGCTTAATGAGGTTTTGCTAATCCACTTGAAGAAGTGAAACTCTCTTGAGTTTTCCCTGTGGACACACCTCTGATCTTTTATCGTAAATTCACTATTACTCTTCTTGTTCACATAAATTTTATAAAGCTCATGGGTTCAATGCACCAAATAATGTCCACCTATCTGCTGCTCAGTTACATTCGGTTACACTAGAGCTGGGTGAGAACATTGCTATTTTTTTGAGAGTCTGTGAACTTCTATGGCAATTTGATTCTCTACATCTTTTCAATGGTTTGGTTAAAAAAAATAAATCTATGTGCTTTATTTATGGGCTTTATTTTTTTCCTGAATTGCCAGCTGTACCTCCAATAATTCCTTAAGACTGAATATTACTACTCTCCACTTGCGATCCAGAAGCAGGAGTTTAATCTCCGGCCAGAGTTGTAACGAAACAGGGCTCAGCCTTTTTAAATGCAGGAGCTGTTCACACTCCCGTTGGAGCTCAGCATTTAGCGCACATATCAAGAAAACATAGGACAAAGAATCATTTGTTTCTTCCTCACGAGAGGTTTTGAACCCAATTTTTCTACTTGCTCAGAGTGCTCGACTCAGCAGATTTTTTTTTTTCTCTTCAAGAATTAGCATATATTCAGCACTAAATGTATCTATGTTGAATTAACACAAGCAAAGAAAACGTGCTCTGTTTTGGTGAGACGACCCGAAGGGAACCCGGAGATTAATGAGAAATACAAATTCCTCGTGTTAAAA
>NW_009633421.1:31044-31400 GCF_000690535.1 Cariama cristata | reverse complement strand
TGCACGCTGGGGAGGAGGAAGCCCATCTTCTTCACACTGCGCAGTTGTTCGTCCCGTCCTCTTCTCACAAGCTACATGATTTTAAAGAGACCATAATCTCATCTATGACGGTGTCTTTTAGCAGACCTAGGCATTGTAAATTCATGCGCGTGAACAAGAGGACCGTATTCCAACTCTGCAGGCATGCGTCGGTCTTTTTCGACCTTCCTTTCTTTAGAAGAGAAGTCCAAGTGTGGGGGCTGGAGGAGCTCAACGCCCTCCGGCAGACTCCCAGTCTGGACGTCGGCAGAACACGGCTGCAGGACAGCCAGCCCTGTACCCCAGGAGGTCAATCTAGACACACACTGTGTGACTGG
>NW_009633421.1:0-31008 GCF_000690535.1 Cariama cristata | reverse complement strand
CTCTTTCCCCAAGTGCCTTGTGTCTGACAAAGGCATACTTTTTCTTAAAAACACATCTGGTCTGGCTTTGAGGACGCCAGAAGATGGGGTGTCCCCTTCTGGTCCTAAGAGAGAACTGCACTACTGGCAAAATCTCAAAAGAAACGCTGAAGAGGATTTACATGTGAAATGCTGATTCTGCAGCAGAAATGCCCACGGTGAGGTATCTGGATCAGGATGTGATTTTCTCCAAACTTATCAGTGCTTTTATCTCAAGCTGCCCTTAAAACCATCTCTCCACCTCTCTTTAGTACATGCCACTAAAACTCCACCTTTCCCATAATGTTAAAACCCTCCAAGACCTAGTTAAAGACTGGTTGTTCAAGTGTGAGGTCAAGCCCGAGTGCTGGGGTTGCAGAAGTCAGAGCAGAGCCAACTCCTCACATGGGGATGACAGTGATGACTGTGATTATTTCTGTGGAGTTGGTGCTGGCAGGAGGGACACAGACTGTTGATATTTCAGCACAGAGGCTAAAATACCTGCAATCCTGAAAACGCGGAAGAGCACCATGATGTTCTAGCATGCTGGACTCTACCTTCCAGCAGTTACAGGCATGTCACATACAGAAGGAAGAGCTACACGAATGTCACCAGCCACAAAGCTAACATTCTATCTGACTTTTTAGCCACTTAGTCTGCGACTCACCTAACTCAGTAAGCATTTGGTCCTTACATGGAGAACATGCCTTAAGTTCACAAGCATATCCCCTGTCACTGCTACAAACATGGGAAACAAAGCAGGCCCTTCTGAACCTCTTGCGACCACAAATGGACCTTATGGCCAGCTTTCTCACTCAAATACCTATCTGAAGACATTAAAGTGCCACAGGGTTCACTATCCAGAACGTGGGCAAGACACGCACTACGCACTCACCACGCTCATCAGCCCCAGACTCAAATTCTGTGTGTGAGGTGCTGGGAAGGCATAGCTGGGCGTAGTGTCTCCTTGTGTCAGTCTCTAGCTCAAGCCAGCGGCTTGTTCAGAGTGAAGGGGAGAGGCTCAGGGCACATTATCTTCCTGACCCCATGAGCCACAAATCAAAGTCTTTACAAGGCGAAGAGCCACAAAACACATACACTGTACCGCAGAGGACAAGGGGAAAGGAAGCTCTGGGAGGAAACTTTAAGCGGTAGACAACAGCAGCTCCCCAGGTTGTGTTTTGTGAGAAAGGGTTGAGGCTGAGCATGCAGCTGGGTGCTCAGACACCTCAGCAATGTCAGATGAGAGCCTGTGCTGGCTGGCTTCCTCTCACACCTGGGGATTCGTGTCACTCAGCAGCTCCTGTGACAGCCCAGCCCGGCTGCTGGCCACGTGGCAGAGACTTGGCACGGGAACCATGCAAGAACTGGTGCTGTAAGTGCTGGAGCAAGGAGGCTTGTGCTGCTCCAAAGGCTCAGAAATAGCAGTGGTTGTTAAACGTGGCTGACGGTTAACCAATTCCCATGCTAATTCCCCTGCTCAGCAGCCTTCCTTTCTGTTGTTGTGGTCACAACAAAATAACATTGATATGAACACACAACTGAGACAAACATACAAGGGGATTGATTCTATGAAGCTGCTCTGGAGCAGATTCTATATCCCCTCCTTGGAAGGTCATACCCCAAGGCAGGATCTGCCCTGAAACCCGCAGTACGCAGGGTCTGTAACATGCACATGAACCCTCAAAAACTCCAAAGAAGTCAGTGGGACTGCACAAATTTTAAACAAGTGTGAAAGGATAAGTAGGCTCCCACTGTGTAGTGAGCCAAAATGCATTATACAAACAGTTTGATCCTGCTCTCACATCAATTTTGCATCATTCCCGCTCATGGTTTTCAGTAGTTCCTCTCAGCTGACATTCATGCAAGTGTTGAAACAAAAATAATGCTTATAGTATCTTTTCTCAGTCAGTTGTTTCTCTAGAGCAGAATTTGTACCGGTGCAGGGACCAGTCCCATGTTTCTGTTCTAGACATATTCTGAGCACTGAAATGCAGTGTAAAAAGATTGCATGTGGTATGCACAGGTCACTGCAATGCAATGCCTTTCACCTTTAGTTCCAAAGCCCCCCCGTAGCAAACTGCATGGGAAGTGAATGATATTAAAAGAAGATTACCCCTTCACTGGTTTTCTGCAAATCTGAGGAAGTGTTTCTTGTGTCATTGCCTGCGTCCCCAGCATCAGAGCTGCTCTTATTTTCTTCCTCTTTGCAGTCCTTATCATCTTCATCTCCAGGAGATTTCCGTGACTGCTTGGAGGATTTCTAAAATGATCAACAACAAAGTTAAAAAGTAAAAACTGAGCTTCAGTCATAGAAAGACACTTTTGCAATGTATGTGGAATGCTGTCTGATCATGCGGTTCCCTGTTCAAGGTGAATATTGGGGAGGATATGTGGGGTGAAAAGCGTTTTTCAGGTGAAGTAGTTGGAGTTACTGCCATTGATGAAGCAAAAGGAGAAATTCTGTGTTCCACACAGGTTGGCAGCACAATTGGCTGTAAGACAGACACAGTAACAGGAGATGGGTATTAGTGCTGGGTCACCTGTAGGTTTTGTTAGTTAATGAAACAGATGGTGCCAGCTTGACAAAAGTTTTGATTAAACACAGAGATGTAAAATGAGAATAACATTAGCAGAGCTGCTTTCCATACTTTTTTTAGTGCTGTCAGCTTTAATATATCAACATTAAAGCCATGTGGAACCAATACATCTTTTCTGCTCCCTTTATGTTATGCAATTCTACAGTACAAAAGGATAAATTGTGGCATTAAGCCACCATTTTCCTAATCCTCTGTTTGCCCAGAGTCTTCTGGAAAGAAGATGGTAGACCAGACCTGAATTTCTAATGCAAAACACACAAAGGGGGTGAAATTACTTAATACATTTTGTTCAGTGGATGAACCACGAAAATTCCCACTCTCCTCCAAACTGGGCTTGGATTGTTTGCCTGTTTCTTCTCACTTCATTTAGCTTTCACTTTCAGAGAAGAATAACATGAATGTGAATGAACGTGACTCTGCCACACTTTCCACAATTTTTTAAGCAAAGTACAGACCTGGAGGCACACACAGAACCAGAGGAAGTGACTAAAATGTTGCTCCGTTTCACCCAGATGACAAGTGAGAAGTGTACCTGAACCCAAAGCTGTCACTACGCAGGTGATTATGTCCACCAGCCATTATGAGACAGTCTGAGACATGCTACTCTTAGCTTCCTCATCCACACTGTTACTTAGGTATTAACAGGGCGGGTAGGTACTACAATGTAGGTCTTTTATCTACAAATTGAGTGCCCTACTCCCTGTTTAATGAATTAGTTCTTCCTCCCTCCCATTCTGTATCCTGTACTGAAGTATTTTACAGTCAGCTACAACAGGAGCACCTGTGCACATCTGACCCTGTTGTATCTTTTAGCATGGCATCTGGGGCACTCACATGGGAGACAGGAGAGGGAAGCTTGAATTCTCCCAGACAGGAACCAAACCTGAACTCACGTCTCCCAGGAGGCACACTCCTAAGGGTTTTTTTTTGCTCTTCATGGGAAAATACCTATCTAAGGTGATCAAATCTATCAATCCATCTTTGCATGGATTTTCTTTCCAGTCCTTCTGAACTCCTTCCCATACTTTCAGCTCCTTCTCAAAGTGTGGGCACTAGGACAGGGCAGAATATTTCAACTGCTGTCTTACCAAGGCTGTCTACAAAAGCAAAAGCACTTCCCTTTGCCTGTTTGAACACCATCACTATGGTACTGGAATCAAAATGCTAAAGAAGGAAGAACAGATTGCCATGAGGTGGACAGTATTCTAATTATAAATGCACATGGGCAATAATGGAATAACTCAGAAGATAACCTTTGCAGTGTAGGATTTTTTCCGTTTTGAGCCTGCTTTTTCATTCTTTCTTTTTCCTTTTCCATCCTCTTCTACCCGATCACCTTCCTCCTCACTGCTGGCATCTGCTGTATTTCCTCCTTCTCCTTCAGTTTCTGATGAGCTCTGTTGCTGAATTGCCTTTAAAATAACAATAATAACATAAACAACAAAAATATCATTAAAATCTATTACTTAATTTTTGTTCTGTATTGAAGATAGAAATACTGGTAACAGCTTACACTTTAATTGCTACAGTCAGGAAGAGCTCAGGTTATTCTTGCAATTATCAAGAAAAAGGGCTCCAAAGGCCATTTTCTCAGTCACCATTTGAAAACAGTTATCAGATGCAGATTCTGGGATAGCATGTTCTGAAGGGTTTACACAGAAACAGAAGATCCTATAACAAAAATGTGTTTGCCAGACAACTAAGGGTTGCTCAATGGAGAGACCTGGCATGTTCTACTTTGGGCAAAACTATGGAAACTTTGGAGACTTTGGCTGCAACAGGAGAGACTTACTCAGGAGAGAAGACGGCTGTTACAAACCCCCCAAAGGGCAAGATCTCTGTGTTAGGAAAAAGCAAACACTGACCAGAAGGCTGAGAGCTCTTTGACAGTCCATCTCCCACAGAATATTCACTAGATTTTTTTAAATCCTCAAGTGTATGCAAAACATCTGCAGGGCTGAAAATACGAAACAGGAACTGAGAGGGGCAGCAGCTTGTCTGCAGGTGGTCCATATCTCTGGTTTGTAAGGTTTTGTGCTAATAACGTAATAGGTGTTTGCCTTCTTTTGGAGGTGATTTCTGCCTTCAAAGGCACGTTCTTAAATGAGAAAAGTTCTTTGGTTTTATACAGCCCACCAACTACTCTTCTCCCCCTCCAGCTTCACTGACTTTTTGCTCCAGACATCCAACAGGGAGAGCTGTTGTACAGCAGCTACTATCTCGTAACAGCAGCTTAAACCTACACCTTCTTTCTCACCCCTCACAACTTTGGCAGTGGCATCCTACGTGCTCTACATTACCATTGTAAAAATCAAAAGTGCAGTGACCTTAAGGTCCGTGTAAAATACACTGAACCTGATATAAAAATAAACAACAGAAAGAAGAAGTCAGAAATTATTCATGTTTATACTGGAGTAAATAAAACCTTCCGTTTTTAATTCAACTAAATCTGCTGCAGAATTTTCCATTTCATCACCCCAGAATATCACAGAAACCAAAGGGCTCTGCAGTATGATTAAAGTTCAATTTGTCACAGAGTGAAAGACCACAATTGTCTTTACATTACATAATTACAAAAGCTGTGAAACTTCCTAGCTCCACTAAAACGAGGACCTTCCGCATCACTCATACAATGTTTACATTGACAAGAAGTCTTCAAAGAAAACAAGAAACATAAGGAGGAATAGAAGTGAAAGTAATTTACCTGATATCCAGTAAACTTTACTCCAGGGTTGTTTTCTATTTCCCACAGGCCTTCATTAAATCCTTTTCGCTTGTTCGACTTCCCAAACTTATCTTTATATTCTTTATATGGGAAAAGGTCTTTGGGCCCCAGGAACGCACTGCATTTTAACAAAGGTAACATTCAAAAAAGGACTTAAATTCCTCCTTTTCAAAAAAAAACCCCATTAACAGTGCAAATGTATTCCCTATTCTCTTCTGCTTAATCCAGCATTTCTTTTTCAGTTTTGTTTGTTTGTTTGTTTATTTAACACACTGACTCTGAGTTATCGTTGTGAGTCTGATTTAATGGATTGGCTCACCATCCTGATGTTTGATGTTGCAAAATCATACTGGGTCTCTCTAGAATTAAGTAAAACGAGTCTCATTTATTATATCAACTACTGCTGGGAACTGGCACTTGAACAGTTTATGAAAGGGATTATATGACGTAATTGCCTGCGATAGCAAGGGACCAAACTTCCAATCCTATGAGTTACAAATCCGGAAAGGCCTAAAAATACCATATGAAAAGTTAAAGCATGTTAAGGAGTGCCTAGAACCCATAAGCCAAAACTTATCCCTTGTACTACGGGACAGAAAAAGCAGTGGCATTTATTATTATCTGTATTGCCAGTAAGCCTGGGAGCTTCTTTCTTGGAATAAGCCCCCCACATGCTAGATGCTGTGCAAACACAATAAAAATTCTCTCTTTCCCAAAAAATCTTATAATTTCATATAAGACAAGGAACAATGGGTGAATATAGGCAGATGAGTAATACAAGGAAACAATGAGACACACAGGGTGCTTGTGGCCAAATTGTTTTTCAGACAGCACAGCAAAGGAGGGATCTTGTGCTCTGCTGCTGCGTAAGTCAGCTATGCACCAGGCCAACTGATTTCAGGCACAGGCACCACAATGCAGGGAAAAATAATTACAAAAAAAGAGTGGTGATTTATCCTGCTTTTTCTACATGCTTTACAGTGAAACTCTAACTTCTTATAAAAAACTAAAGAAAGCATAATTTCCTTTTCATTGGGCAACTATATCCAGTGTGTTTACTTTGCTCTGTAAAGCAGTACTGGGATGGCTAAGAGCAAGTTAATTTAAAAACAGTGAAGGCAAAAGAACCCCTTCATTTCTTCATTCCTACATGGAAGACTCTATGTCACCAATGACTGGAGCTAAGCAAGTCACAGTGTCCTTCACTATAATCATTGTCCTACTTTCCTGATGATCTTTGCAATTAACACTAACTCTATGGTCTCCATTACCATGGGATCGCAGAGCTCCACCATTTACAACACATTTATTCTCGTAACATTACCATGAGGTTGGGAAGTTGCCCTTTATTGCAGATGAGCTTCTAAGGCACAGAGATTTGCCTAAGGTAAAACTCAAACTGATAGCAGAGTACAGAGGAAAACCCAACACTTTTCAGTCTCAATCTAATACCTTAATCACAGGATCATATTTCTTCCTTGCTGTAAACATTATTTCAGATTAATGCCTGATTCATGCCCCAATTCTTCCCAGCATTTATGAATGTGCAAGGTTTCATTCACTTAAATCACCCCACCAGCCAAGAAGTTTGCCTGTACAGAGCCAACTGGTGGCTAAAGGCATCAGATGACAAGTCTCTGGGCAAAGAGTTTACTTTTAACTACACAGGAGACAGAATGGTATCCACACTCAGTTGTCTCATTAAGAAATATCTCAATTATATAATTAAAAAGCCAAGAATACATTTCTACCTGAAAGCCAAACAGTGATTTCCAAACTAACAGACATCTCATTAAAATTAAAGGCTACAACAGAGCAAGGGATCTGAATAAATTATTTTATCTATGCTGTTGCTAATACTAGGAGATGTCTCCTTGTTGCCAAAAATACATACAAACAGTTCTAACACAGGAAAAAACTGAATGAAGGAAAACTGTATGAAACCTTAATTTAGCTCAACAGTAATGTATGGAAATGTTTCTACAGCCTTTTATGTACAGTAAACACTGAAAAATTGTCTACATCTTTGTTTGAAATACGTTCATTGCCACTGGGAGAGTATAACAGTTTCCACTGTTCCGCTATAAAACTAAGGAGCTGCAATCTACAGCTCATTTTTAACAGTTACACTTTTTAAATTATTAAGGTAGTAACTACAAACTGTTTTCCTGTTTCAGATGTTACAATGAGATCATGGGCTAACAAAATCCAAAACAAAAGAGACAAGCAGTTTGGGATTCATTCATTTCAGGTTAAAAGTGGTCAGAGTTTTTTTCTCAAAATATTTCTCAAGAAAAATGTTTCCATTAAAAAAAATAATTACAATTTGGTTTCTAATTTTAAAGCATCATAAGTTTATTTGAACTTTATTCTTTTTAGATTATTTTGTGACAGTAGTAGTAGATCACAATGTATCAAAATATCAAGTTGTTTCATTACAGTAATAGGAAGAAATATTTTAACTAAAGAGAGGCTATTTTGATCTTTATTAAGCAGAAACTGCATTTAAAGATTTTTTAAATAAAACGTGATCTATGAGCTAAGGGGCTTATTATGTTCTGGAATAATATTAAAATTCAAAAATAAACAATAAATTTTTATAAAGATTCAAACCTCTAAAACTGAATTTAAAATGTAATCAGAATTTCATTTTTCCATTTTTTAAGGAATTCCAGAAAGCATGTTCCCTGCAAGTGGGGAAGGAAAAGTTTCAAAATGTAAACATTTCATACAAAATGGAAACTGTGATTTTATTTATTTTTTAGCTACCTCAGACATAGTTTAAAATAGAGACATGTACATTATAATTTTGAAACTCTGACCTTTGCAGCAATTGCTACAAGACATAACTTACCCTTTCTGCTCTGATCCCTTTCTTTCCCTGTGAGCTCAGCCAGCTCAGTTCTTCTACCACTTCTGAGAGCTCCATCCTACAATATCCCCAGCACAAGTCTTACAGGAACGTACATAGGAGATTTTAAAGCTATGTGAGGACTGCGTGAGACTCTGGGGTATTCTTCCTTTCGTTTTACAAACTAGCAAGCGAGTTCTCCCACAGGACATGAACCCAAATGTGTCCGGATACAGCAGCCTGATCACTGCTATCATGCACATCCAAGTAAAAATTTTTTACCCCTGCATCTGAGTTCAGATGACTCTTTAATAAATTTATGCCAACACTTTTCTTTACGGGAAACACAGGCATTGGTTATTACTTATGCTTAGACCATGCTCTACCATCCACACAGCAGCGTTCCCACCTACTTTCAGGTTTCACTTCCATGTGTTAATACAAATGAGCTGGGCTCATAGGATGTATCGCTAGGCTCCCAAGGACTTCAGTCACGATTTGTTCCAACAAAATCAGTGGAAATGATGTTTGCTGCAGTGGAGGAAGACATTTTCAAAGGAAAAGATCATGTTCATTCACTTACGTTTCATGAGTCCCGAAAAAGAAGATGGGGTATTTATTTGCTGGAGGCTTCACGGCTCCTTCAGGGAGTTCATCAATCTGTGAGACAGAAATGGAAAAAGGATTATTCCCAAATGTGGTGTCCCTCATCCAAGAATCCCTACCAAGCCAAGCCATGGAAGTGCTAGTGCAGGTATCCCGCAGCCCTGGGAGGTTCCACTGTGTGCTGGGGTGGGGAAGGGAAGATGGCTGCTGATTTTTCAGGCAGGCAGGTCATACAAAGTCAGCATATGACCAAAACAGAGAGATAACAGAAGACCAAGGAGCAGACAAAAAGTTTTGACGATTTCATGGGCATTATAATAAGCAAAGGCAATAAAATCAAGTCTGCTTAATTTAAGTGTTAACTTCAGATGCTGCCTCATCAAAGGCACCAGAGCCCAGAGGGTAATCCTGTCTGTCTCATACAGCCACCTAAATAACTTCTGCAACAAATGGGGAACAGATGGTATATCTGAGACTCTGCAGCCGGAAAACCGGACAATATCCCATCGGTGCTTCCTGGTGGTGATGGTGGTACGCAGTGTAAAATGCATAACACATGCCAGGGAGGTGGGCCTGGGACTCTCCTTCCCCTGCAGCATCCTAATAACTGTTTTTGGTCACCACTCCCCTCTCTACTCCATCTCTTCTTTCACATTTTATCCCTGGCCTCGTATCTCTCAAGATACAGCTGCAGAGCAGCTAAAGGAGGGATGGTGAGGGTGTTCTCCTGAGGTATAGCCAGGACTGGGACAAACCCCTCAGGCTAAGCAGAGCCTACTCCCCATCTTCTTGATGTCTGAGTGACAGTGTTAGTCGCGAGGCAGGAGGTTAGGCCCATGACTTAGTCTTATCATATCTAATTTTTCAGTCCTTTGCAACAGAAATAACGGAGTCCAGGTGCCTACCCACAAAAACCAGAAACACAGCACAGCTTTAAATAAGATCTAAATGCCTGCCTTCCCAGAAATGGCACTTTTAAGCATATGTGGGCATCTAAAATTAAGCATCCAGAGAACTCTCAGGTTAAGAGGGAGCCCAATGAATCTAGATATCTATAGGGCAACACCAGAGAGCAGGTGAATGGCTTGCTGCCTGGGTCTTAGGCAACTCAATCTCAACATAAGCATATTGAACCCTGCCAAATGTCACTGGAACTGAAAGCGAAGCGCTGACATACCAATGCTATATGAAATCTGCTCTTCAGCAGAGCAAGGGGATGGAACCTGCATGTTTTCACTCAGGAGGCCAGGCCCACATGTGCTTTCCTTCTCTCTTCCTGCCGAAGGACCCCAAACACTGAATTCTTGTTGAGTAATAAACACCAGATTGTTTTCAAAGGATGTTCTCTTTCACTGTAAAGCATCTGCTGGCTACGTAGCTCTCAAAGGAGTATAAGCTTTTATAAGAATTCAAGTCCTTTTGGTCTTTCTGCAAGGACACCCGTTGGGGACAGAGAAACCAGAGCCACATGTGGAGCTGTAACATGGCAGGACTCCTTTCTGCAAAAGAAATGGATGCCTATCTTTTAGGTCTAAGTGGAGCATTCTCTTGAAGCTACGCCAAAATCAGGGGATATAAGAGCACTTCCAAACCATTGCTTGTCTCTTTTCTATGGGACGACTCAGGGGTGTGGATGGCGGGGCTCTGGCAGGCTGGGCCATGTGTCACCATGCACTCACTGCCCAGCATGGTCTGCAGGAGTCAGTCCGTGATGATCAGAGGTGTCACAAACCTTGCGGGCACAGCAATTACCCAACTTCTTTTACATAACAAAGCTACTGAATTGATAAATAAAAGGAGAATCTATTATTTAAATGCACATAGAAGGAAGATACGCACTAGTGGAAGATGGAAGCTTGCATTCACTTTTAGCTCAGCTGTGTGTAAGGAGGAACTGAAACGACATGACAGGCTGTTCAGTGCCCCCTTCATCAGCAGCAATACATAGGGGAAAGATGGCCAAAGATACTTTTTTTGAACTCATTATTTTCTGACATTAACTATTGTTTTTAAATAAGTGCCCATAATGTGGTTATTCGCTCACTAATTCATGATTTTAAATACAGATATTAGACTGTAACAGGGATAAAAACACTGCAGGGGAAAAACACCGCAACTCACTTTGCAAACTGATAGCAGGTCAGGGAGATAGTATGTCCCACTCTGCAACACATTTTATGCCTCCTTAAAGATGGAAGTATCTATGCGTCAGACCAAAAAAGGCTGTGCTGGCAGTTTACCAAGTACAGGGGTAATACACCTCAACGGTCTGGGTGCCACAGCCATGTCCCTCTTTATTATGACAAGGAAGATGTCCAGAGAGATACTAGACCCCAGAAAAATGTGGACTCCTGTGACCGAGATGAACAATGCCTGCTGGGACCTGAGTGCAAATCTCATTTGGCCGCTTGAAACGCGGCGCCAGCTCTGGGCCGCATTACAGAACAGCGCAGTCCAGTTACTGTCTCAGCCCTTTAAGAATTTCTCATGAAATAAAGCAAACAGCTGTAAATGATCAGTAACGCAGAGGAATGAAGACATCGATCAGAAGGGAATGGGGATCTTACATCACACAACGTGCTATGTTCCAAAGCAGTGAGGATCTTCTCCTAAGCAACATTCCAAGGAGAGTTAAGCCTCATGTCATATTCCCAGCACTTCGCACTGTTAGCTGAGGAGCAGCACCAAATCGACAAAGGACAGCACACACATCTGTCATGCAGCTCACCTGCTCCCCATTTTGTGGCACATTTCTTTATTCATCCCAGTATCCCCTCTGACTATGTATCATCACAGGAAACCATAAAAAAGCTTTTTGTAGCTTTCGAAAGTTGGCATACACATACAAACACATGCAGTATAAATCTGCACTAAACAGCTCATGGATACACCGTTAATGCTCCCACTCCAACATTTCACTGTGCAGCTGAGGTCAAGACTTTCCCTGCCTTCACTGGTTTTGCTGTGAGCTCCCCAGCTCTCAGGCGTAGGTTGCTGGTACTGTAATCAGGTTGAATATGAAGTGACAGTGCAATCTTACGGCCATTTAACTTCATGGCAAAAACTCCAGGGAATTTAGTGAAGGATGAGACCCTCTCTGCCATTAGGAAAGATCTCTTCCCTTTTCACCTGTTTCATGCAAATCCCCCACATTAGAGACGGTGAGAGGAGAGCTTTGCGCAGCCCACCCATTCCCAGCAAAACCACCTTAGCCCTCTGAATGCTGAGCCCCTAAGAGCTTATTTAGCTGCAGAACAACCCCAGCACTCCTTGACGATTGCTGCTGTTTTGTAGTAACAGAAAGCAAGCAGTACAGGCAACCATACTGCAGCCCCCTGCCGCTGCACTCAAGTCACAATTTATTCCCATTCTACAAGATATTTTGGTTAAATATGCTGAAGATTTGGATCTGATATTTTTCCCCATATCAGCAAGATCAAAGACATAGAGAGAGGGAGGGAGAGAAAGAGAGCGAGCATGTGAGCACAAGAGGGAGAAAAGCATCACTGCTTCGAACGAGGAACAAAAGAGATAAGTGCACCCATACTAGGACACAGTGTTGTAGTCACAGAAACCTCACTAATGACTAAAGCATCTGTCTATCAGAGAGCCAGACTGCGATTGCATTTTGCTCCTGGAAGGAAACAAACAGATTCTAAAGTACCCCTAAAGTACCCATTATAACCTGCAATCAAACAGGAGATCCATCCCCTCCTGACCCAGAGCTGACAGCAGGATGGAGCTTGCTGCCACAGAAATCAGTGACAGCAGTGCGTGGCGGGCAAATCTGATACGTGCATCAGCAACATCATGGGCAGCCGCTTCAATTATGGCTAAAATTAAAGCAGGTGGTTTCAGATTTCAAGTTTTATCCCCTTTGCTCCCGTTGCTGTCATCTGCTTAATGAATAACAATTGCTTTCTTTTTGCACAACCTCAGCAGAGCTGCACTTCCCAGCATTTGTTTGCCAACCAAGCAGCAGAGCTTTAAAGACGTAACTGTGCTTTTTTTTCGGTAAACAAATGCCAGGCTTCTAGGGTCAGGAACACTGAACAGAAAATTCAGCCTGGACCTCTCAAACCAGAGCAGGGCTTTATCAAATGGTGTTGCTAGGGACTACCAATGTACAAGCAAGAAATCTGTCTCCTTACATTGCAGTTTACAGGCTAGCACGTATATGCAGCCGGAATATTTTGCTCTCAGTGGTGCTGAGTAATTGCTGACTTCTCAGGTAGCATTTCCTACTGGTTCTCACCGGCTGGGTTTGGCACTACTCATACTGCGACACTTCCTTCCCTGTTGCCATCAGGTGAGGGACCCTGGGGAGAGAAGCACTGGCTGGGTGGCTTGGACTGGAGGTGCAGAGCCGTAGCCCTCCCAGGAGAAAGCGCAGAGCTGCCCGCCGAGAACAACAGTGGCTCCCAGAAGCACAAATCATCCCGGTGCCTGCCTGTGGGATAACATGGCATGTTCCAGAGAGGCGGAGGAGCTCCCTGGGAGGGCTGGTGCAAAACCAGAGGAAGCTGCACCCCCGGCTGGGTGTTCTGCTCCGAAGAGCTCTACATTCCCTGCAAAATGGGAAATGCGTCTCTTCGAGACACAGAGAAAACGGCAAGCTTTGTCTCTCTGCTTCTCTATGTAAAGCAGCTTTCTGTGGAGGTTTACGTTACTGCAGCAGTCAAGAAAGGGGCAGTTCTGCCCATCAAGGCGGAAGGGCATCCCAGATGCGTCTTCTTCCACTTGGAGGGACAGCAGGTGTCATGTTGTGTGGCTATCACAAAATCTCTGTGCTGTGGATAAGCTGCTGTTCAGAAGCAGGAATTCCAGGCTGTCAGGGTGGCTTTTGGACCAAACCCTGTTCCATTATATTCCAAGAGAATTTTACACTGAAAAAAAAAAAAGGTATTATGGAAAAATACCTATCAGGTCCACATGTACAGACAAGAAAGCTTCACTTCAGCATGCAGAGATGCCTACGTGGGCATCGAAACCACAAGAACAAGTCCTTTTATTTTGCAAAAAGAGGGAATTAAAACTGCAGAGCAGTAATCACTGATTGTTTTGACATACTGTAAATGCCTTTGATTGGCAAAAGCACACAGAAGCATTGCAGAGATCAGTATCTCCCACTGAAATCCCTGGAGTCACTGCACAGCAGTCGAGCAAAGGCCTATAGTATTTTTGCTGGAAACTGGTTCAAGTTGCTTATTATTGCCCCACACATGCAAGCAGCTCGATCTTTTGCAGTTAGCTTATTAGCGAAACTCTAGATGGATAAAAGCAATACTCTTCAAAATCCATTATTAAAAGAGGATATTTTGCTTTTCTACAACGTTTTTATTCAGATGGATTTAATATGCTTTTTAATAGCTAATGCTACTGGGAGTCAGCAGTACGGCAGTATCTTTTCTAAACCATTATTTAAAAATACTGTTCTGTAAAATGTAAAATATTAATTTTTTTTTCCCCAGAGGATCCTAAAATGTAAAAAAAAAAAAAAAAAAGAAAAAATATCCAACCTCCTTCAAGCTAAAAACTGTGACTCAAATTCTGTAGTACTTAAATTGAACTGCAATCCAACCAAAGCTGATAGGAGACTGCAGAATTTTTCTCTCATTTATCAGGACTATATGATATTTGAAGCAGAGCACAACTCCTTCCCCGATGTACATCACATACTAGAACTCCTAGTGTGGAATGCTGGCATATGCAATTTTTCACCCATTAAAAAAGATAACCCTGTGAAGGGTAAGACTAGAAGCAGAATCCAACTTAATAAGGTGGAATTGCACAGCTACAAAAGTAAAAATTAAAAAAGTCTCTGGGCATGGAGGAGTGCCACCAGCAAAAACAAAAAGCAAAACAAGATTAAAAACAGCAGAGCATACTTTTGAGCACTGCTGAAAATGGCTGAAGGGTACCCTGCAGACAGCCAGAAATGACAATATAAAGACATCAATCCTCCTTTTTTTCTGTGCATGCTCAGGACCTCAACCAGATAGAAGACAATGAAGGGTTAGTTGGAGTCCAAACAATGCTGGCAGGCAATGTCTCACTAGGAAAGATCAGCAGCCTTGCAGCTGAGTTCAGCCCCTTTACATCCCTAATTAGCAGCATATTTTTAAGACAGAAAGTTGAAATACACTTTCTGCAGAGCTGCTTTAATCTTCAGTATGAAAATGGGCCCAAAGCTTAGTTCTGCGTGACTGGTATCTATATGCATGACTTTGTAGATAACAGATCTATTCATGTGATTCAAGTCCTCTGTGAGCGTTCATGGCTGGTGGACAGAAGACTGTCAGAGGAGGAGACTGGGGGGATACAAAGACTAGTCCTATCTCTGCCACTGGCCTCTGGGATGACCTTGGCCACATCACCGCATCTCCTTCCGACTCCCTTTTACAGATGGAGACAACGGTACTGTTCTCCTTACAAAGTACTTGAGGTCAACTGCTAAAATGCTAGTTATTACTAATAACAAATACCTCCAGCTCTGTCAGAGGAGGATTTCAGGTTACCAAACTGTAATCCTCCCAGTGAGCACACCCCAAAGTTAGACTGCTGCAAAAATGCTCCATTTTCTCCAAATGAAGTGCTTCCCTGCTACTGTGAGTGAAACAAAGGTGGTACAATCAGATTTTTTTTTTCCCAGTCTGTTCCCTAAGAAATGGAAAGGATGTGACCACACTTTTCAGTCTGACTCTTACCTGCAATAACTCAGGGACACATCAAAAAATTTCGCTACACCAGACAAAAGGAGAAGGCCAGACACGTATCATGTTTCTCCATGTTTTGTGATAAATAGGCTGTCCATCAGAAGACAGACAGACAAGTAGTCCATATGCTTAGAGACAGCTTGCAATGCAGGCTCAATAAAAACATCAGACAGCAGGGAATCCACATAAAGGCAAGCCAGAGAAAAATAAACTTCCAAAGTTTCATGGCTCACAAAATTACTTTTTATTTGTGGGTGGGTGGGGAGAAGTTGTTCATTTTCAACAAACATTGCCAGCTTTGAGGCATTTTACTTTTCTTCCCTTTAAGCACAGTGAAGCTTGAATCTCCTTTGTCTGAATTATTCCTCAGTTATCAAAATACTGTTTGCAATGTACATCCACCTGAGCAAACCATAGTGAGACCACTAACACCAAACGAAAGCAGTTTCTGATGACAAAATCTGATCATCCTACTTTATTATCTTACTACAAATATTTTTGTCTTGAAATATAAAAGTGTGCAAGAAATGCACATTAAAAAATGTGTTTGGAAGACATACAGCAAATAAAAACTAATTAACCAGTCAAGACATCAACAAATGAGAAATGTTAGGGACCACACATTCACAAACACCATATTTCTCTCCTGCCACTCTTCTCATAAGACAAAGGGACACGAAAGGTCATATCATCTTCCTCCCCAAAGTGCTCAATAAACCCTGCCACCTTCCGTATCACATCTGGTAGAAAGAGTGGATGAATGGTACAAGTACTCATTAGACAGAGGAATATTTTCTGGCCTTCCAATATTTACACTAGAATTTTACTATTTCATTGATTTTCTTTGTTGTTTTTAAGGAAAAATGTTATATTCGTGAGATAGGATTTTTTGGCCAACTTGATCAAAACCTTTTCAATCAGATGCAGCCTGCCTAGAGCATTGACATTTGGTCAAATACACACAACCATTTTTATACTCATCTGTTCCACATACCCAAAGCTCCATATTCCACTGTCCAAGCTTTTATGAAAAGAAGTGTTGCTAGACCTTATACTCATATTGGCACACTTAAAGCCAAAAGGTAAGCAAATTTCTGGAAGACTGCAGTCTCCTAGACTTGGCTGGCTTAATTTACAATTTCTTCTCCAATGTAACTTACTTCCCCAAAAAGTCAGTTAAGAAAATTGGATTGGCACAATATTTCCAGGCTGAAGAATACTGAGTGTCCCTGCGCAATGTTTGGCCCAGCTTTCCACAAAGTACACAAAACCCTGTTGATGCTACAGCTTGCGGCTAAAATTGTTTTGAGCAAGGAAACGTGATCGATGGAGACTGCAGGTCCGAGAATACAAGCCTCCAGTTTGCGTTGGGGTGGACACAAACATACTAGACACAAAGAAGGGAACAATCTGCTTCACTTGCTGCAGCCCGCAGGCTCCTGCTAGGGAGGATTCAAGCTTGACACTCGGGAGGTTGCAACCATCATCTGGGCTTTTGGGTACAGAAAACCCTGCTTGTCTCCTCTGTGACCTGTTTTGTTACCATCAGTTGCAGCTAAGGAGTATAATGTCAGGGGACTGAAACTCTCCTTGTCACTGCACAAGTGCCTGCAGAGAAAAAATGCTTACTGTTGCACAGAAAAAGGACACAAAATCTTTGTCCCTTAAAAGCACAGAACATTTTTGGTGTCCTCCAACCCTCCGAAGTTTGGGTACAGCAGTAGAGATGAGACTACATGAGTGTCCTGACCAGTCCTCCAGAGGGAATGGAGACACAGCTAAGCTTACATTTGTCTTCATTATGTTGCTCTCTGTGGACCCACAGACCATAAAGTCTCATGGTCTTAAATACCTGAGTGTATGTGTTCACACTAGAATATCTATTTGCAGGATTTAAGCAACTACTTGAAAACATAAACCTCTGTTTCATGGTATCATAAACTAATTTACTTATTACCTACCCACCTTTTGGCAGGCCCAAGCAGTCTGCACCAGCTGAGCTGCGTACCCAGCACAGAAGCCAGACGAACAGGTATCTGCTGCAGGCACCGAGTACGGTGGAGGTCCCCGAACAGCCACTGCATCCCAGCGCTGAGGGCTGCCGAAGCACAGGCATGCTCACAGCACCAAATCACGGCACTTAGGGTGCTCACATGGAGATGGTGGACTGGGTCTCTACAATAGGGAAGAGGCCTCCATCCGGATTTTGGGGCTACGGTGTAAGTATAATCCCCAAGCACTGCCAGTGCACAGGCCAATTATTTTGTTGTGACGCAAATAACACTTACATCATCAACATGCACACAATCTGGGGGGAATGAGAAGCAATGAAATCTAATTGCAAAGCCAATGAAATGGAGTTATTTGCAACAATATTTCAAAGGCACAGGTTTTCCTGTTTACTCTGCTGACAACCTGCAAACTCCTACCTGCAGAAGAGCTCAGCATCTGTAGAAAGCCTAGGGTCGCTGTAAACCTAACAACTGTCTGTAAATAATTGTTTCCATTACTCCCGCAGCCTTAGCCACCATCTATGGTACAAAACAACCAATTAAATCGGCAGACTATTTTGCTAAAATGGAACTTTTGCCTGTGTCGCTAAAACAATGGAATGAAAATAAATTCGTGAAGTCACAATGGTCTCTGTGCAGCACTTGGACCCAACTTTGGTATTTTTACTGGGTTTGCTTTCAATCTCTGCTCAGATTTCCAGGAGCTGTCATTACAGTGTCAAATACCTTCTTTGCAAAGTCCCTCAGTCTAGGTTAAACTCTCAGGAATTTTAATCTGTCTGCCCAAAGAGACTCAGGAACGAGTTTTTCCAAGCCAAGTCATACTCCTCCCCACCTGCCTGTTTTTCTGCTTCCAAAACCTCAGAATGAGAGTTTTCATTTAGTTTTGACCAAAAATGAAACGTTGCTGAAATTTACTTAGATAGTCCCTAAAACATTAAAAACATTATTTATCAAAAGGAACACTTTCCTCAAAAAAAAAAAAAAAAAAAAAAAAATCACAAGCAGCAGCTTACAGGAATAAAACTGTTTATATAAAAATATACAAAGCACTCCACTATGTACATGCAGACCTACAAACTTAAATCCTAATTACTAAACCATGTTAGAAAAAAATAACTCAAATGAAATAATAAAAACATGAAAGACAAAAAGATGTATTTTTAGAGATATAAGTGGCATTAATGTCAGAGCCAAGATGAATATATCAACATGGGTAATGACCAGACTTGCTAGGGTGGCATGCCCATTATTCTAAAAAATACATTTTACATCACAAACACTAAAGATGAGTTTTAAGCATGTGAGCACTCTCTTTTAATTTACATGGATTAATCATGGGCTTGAAGTCGCCTACATGTTTATATACTTGTAGGATTAAGAGTTAATGTATATATCCTTTCTTTCTATCCAATAAGTTAACTTGAATATGTGCATGACGCATGTGTAAGTATTTTGTGTTACTTTCAAATAACCTCTCAGAATATGGTTTGTCCATGAACACCAGTTATCTACAAAATGTAGCGACTCAGCTGCAGTTATGTTACAGAAGTCACAAAGTTTACTCCAGAATCTGCTTTCTTCCAAAAGTCTCTGATTTTCTCTAACTTTCCTTTTCTAAACAAGACCAAGGGCTTCTGGCCATTGTTCTCTCTCATTTCTATACTGGACTTGGAGGGGTAATCAGAAGATTGATTTTAAAGGAATGATGATTTTAAAAGGATGCAGGCTGTCAAGGGACAAATTACACGCGTGGAACTGTAATAGCTGTTTTCCCGCATACATTAATACTAAATTTTAAAACACTCTTTACCTCTGAATCAGGAATGGCATCCATACTAAGCATGGGAGCTTAGCACTCTCCCTTGGCAGCTCAGTAAAAAACCATGTTTTAAATCAGGTTACCATTTTGTTTTGAAAAGCAGCTGTAAAGAAACAGCATATTATTCTGACTCATATTGTACAAATAACTGCGAAAAGGCAATTACACATAAAAGAGAACTTGGTTAGTGAGCCACATATCTGGAACTGGGAAGGACATTAGGGAACACTGCACATACAAATTTATCCTAGGACCTAGATAGTGTTTATTCATACCTCATACAAATCAACAAAATCCAACCAAAAACCTTTCAGTCAGTATTCAAAATTTTAATTCTACGTGTCACTTGCCTTTACTTTTTAACACACCGGTGATGACACATGACGTGTCCAAACCATGCTCCACACCAGAGTTTTAGTTCACACTGCTTTTAATTGTCAAGATCCCCAATTCAGTCTCACATGCGGTAGCACCCGTGATGGCATCCTTTTCGATAAATCTGCCTTGGAGAGAACCCTGACACCCCTGCCATTACACGAGGTCAACTGTATTGCTGACATTTGACAAACAAGTAAACTAACACCCTCACCTGGCAGCAAATGTTTCAGAAAAAGGATAAGCTTCCCCTTGCTCCTACATCTGCTAAAGAAGCTGGCATTTCTTCTTAGCATATTGCCACTAAAATCTTTATTATTATGGGCTTCTAGAAACTTAACAGCTAGAGGCTTGATCCTGGCAAGCACAGCTGGGCATACAGTTTGGCAGCATAAACAAAGCCATTGTCTTTGTATGATCAGATCCCATCCAGCACAATAACATGGCAATTATATACGCAGGTGAATCCATTCATTTGTAAGGCAGGAGATGGCATAAAACATCTTCCAAAAGATAAGGAGAAAATATTCACAGCATTTTAATGCTGTAGAGCCCTGTCCGACAAATGTGTCTTCTCTGATCTGTTTTCATCTTTTAACATGGAATTCCTGTCATTTTACCAGAAGTACCAATTCAAAAAACCTGCTCAGAAAACTGACCCACTCCCTTAACAACAATCAAAAGCTCCAAAGCAGTCTCTCTCAAATAAAGGCAAAGAAAACAAAATATTAACAGATAGACCAAGCTTATTCCTGGTGATATATCTTTGCAGACATTAAAATTCTAACCACAAGGCTTAATAACTTTATGTTACCTTCTTCTAAAAGCTGTGGTAGAAATACTGACTGTGCCAAAGAAAAATAAAGTTTGCACAAGAGGAAGATTTTGAAAAAGAACTCCTGATAAAAAGCAGCAAAAGGGGTACCTGAAAATGCGAACATATGTGAAATCACCTGACCCAGATACCATATGAAAAGAATTATCTGTTGAGTTTGCTGCACCACTAATATCTTTCAAAAGCCCTGGTATTTGGAGAGGGACTGCAGTAAGGAATGTCACCTTTTTTTTTTGGTCTTTTTCAAGATTAACGTCTGCCTTCTCCCTTAGGCTGTGGTCCTACTTTATGTTTCTACAGGCACAGCAGCACACATGTAAGCAGTTTTATTGAAATCAAGGAATCTTTATGCAGTCGAACTCATTTGCTGCCTTTGGGACATGGTCTTTAGAGAGCAAAGTAATGGGATAGGTATCACCTTCCTTCTGCTATTCCGTAACAACCAGGACAGCAAGCCTCCAGCCCTGCAGTGGACCTGTGCAGGGCTGTTCCTAGAACACATGAAATGCCCAAGCCCGTGCCTGCTGGAGGATAATGAAACATAGTGGTAACGGTACGCTGCTAAGAACACAGGAACCTCAATTCTGCAAACACTTCCACATGTGATTAATCCTGAATGAATGCTACCTAACTGGATTCCAGATAACAGTGTCTGAAGAAATCCTTACAGAAATACAAATTTACACTGGTTCAGATAGAAACAGTAACATCTAGGCTGAAAACCAACTAGCAACTAATTACTTTAAGGAAAAGATGACAAAAGATGCCACTACAGTAGAGCACAGTGCCTGGCATGAGATGTCTTGCTTAGGTGTATTCCTTGCCAGGATCTGCCTCACAACACCTTCTTCCACGTTCTGGAAGAGGCACCTGGGACAGCAAGCTGGGAACCTTTGCAAATGTTAAGACAAAGATAGTCTCTTCTGCTCATATGTGCATATGTATAAACGTGCAGTCACTTCACTACACCCAGTAAAACACTATTAGTAAAACCAATATGACAACTCTCAGAGTCCTGGGTCTGTGAGAAATACGAGCTTCAAGGAAACTGAAATTTCGTTTGCAAAAGGAAAAAGCTAACACATCTGGGAAAAAGGATTGGCAACGTAAGAAAGAGAAAGCTGGAAGCAGCAACACTACGGGAAGCCAATAGTGGACCACAAGTTACCTTTGAACAACCAACGTGCTGCAAAGGTCAAGGCAATAGGCAGAAATCCCCATATGCAAACACACATCCTGCCAGAGAGCTGGCAGACAACCCTCACGTGGTGTGACCGCACCCAGGAAAATTATTTCGGCCCTATGCAGGACATCATCGTGCATGCTGGTAACAAGTTGAAGGAAGCTAAAGAAAAATACACAGATACTTATGTCAATGCACACACCAAAAAGCAATCAGTGGAGCTGGAGTGACTGATTTACATGCAGTGATGAATAATAAATTATATCCCAAGGAAGGAAGGCAGGCCACCCATGGACTTCTGCTATGGGGTGCAAATCACAGCCCTCCATGCCTGCTGGCTCTGGAGCCCCCCTCAGCCATTGTGCTTGGGTGGTCTCTGCACAAGCAGTAGGAAAGAGAAAGCCAAAACTTGAGAGGAGGAAGGACACAAACCTCCTTTTGAGGCACAGTGCTCTGCTTTCTGGCATCATCTTATGCTGCTTTGTCAAGATGGCCAACCCAGGGCACATGCCAGTCTAAACGCCACTCCATCAGTGTCTTTCTCCCTTCCTCCCCACCCCACAGCTGCTGCAAGAGGAAGATACCGATACAGGCCATAGAAAAGGTGAAGCGTACATGCCCTACATCTAAAGTTTTCCCAAAGGATGCGTGGAGGATGAGCTGGAGGAGCTGCCTCCTAGTTACCAAACAATAGGTTGGGGACTAGGGTAATAGCCAGGAACGGAGACCTGGATTCTTGTTTTCTTCATGTGAAGGAGATTCAAGCTGAAGAAGATACCCCATCCTCCAGGCATTAAAAGAAGGGGTTCACAGTATCCCTTTCACGGAGGCTTGAGAAAAACTAGCAAAAAAGAGCTGCTTGTATCCAATGACTTTCTATGCAAAACGCATAAACATATCAAGGGAAGGAGAGCAACTCCAGAATTCTTCTTTCCAACTATAGCACTTGCTCCTCTATCTGTACTTCGCTGCTTCCCTCACCTGGATTGCATCTCCAGACTGATGCTACACATCTCTGTAAGGTCACTCCCTACGTTATTATTAAGTTTCAATATGTACTTATATTTAGTACAATTAGTAATCCAGTCTGATATGGGATTGATTCCCAGAAATGGTTTGCATTATTGTGCAATTGTGTCTCGAGCCCTCCTAGACTCAAAAGTTTCTTCTACTCATTGCCTCAGTCTGGTTTTACTTTCTGTGTTACAAGAGGCTTCACAGGTAGATGCTTTCCAAGCCCAAGGAGTACAAAGTTACTAGTTTTAAAGGCTGACACACTGTTCCCTAGTTGCCACCTGTGACTCCACAGTGATACCTGTCAGGTCCCTACAGTCTGGAATTTCTTCCTCCCTCCCTGGCCCTACTTACTCTGCTCTACGTAGGATGCTTTGTTAACTGATGGTCTTAAAGAAATTCTTTGGTGTATAATATTCCTTGCCCTGTTTTTCCTCTTTTGTTACATGATGTCTTCTATTCAAGCAGCCAAACTAGAGCTGGCAAACAGCCTCTCTCTAGGTTTTTTACACATTTCTGCAAGGCAAAATAAACAGTTGTTTCCAGTTTGCATTTTCGGGGCTACAGATGTATGCTAATTATCCTTTCAGTCTGCTAATGGAAAACTGAGAGAGATTTAAATGTACTTTTCTACAGCAGAGACCAAAGTCTATGGACACCTGTCCTTTCTGACAGAGCACAGTACAATGTCATCTCCTCCCTTTCTGTTGACTCTGAAGGCATTTTCAGATTTCAGCAGGGCTTTACAAAAGGCCAGGAGACAGAGATTAAATCCTTCTGAAATTCAAGAACATTACTTGTCTCTTTGGAGCAGCAGTGATGCCAAGGATAATACTTGAGTTGACCTGAGACCATATGAAGGATGGGGCACTTCAGAAGGGGGTGACAGCAACTGCATTGTAATATAGGAAGTTCATTGGTTTTGTTAAGATGCTGTAGTTTGTACTGAGGTTTTTTTACCTTCCTTTTGTTTTCTAGAACAAAAAATTAGTATAAACAAACAAAATAACTAACCCCAAAGGTGGGTCTCATATAGCCTTCAGGTAAAAGTAAGTATTATCAAGACTGTCATGTCAAATAGTCTGAGTAGAAGAAAGGTAAACTGGAAATGAATCTGCAGTTTATTTCCAATTTCTGTATCAGGTTTAGAACTGGCTGTTATACAAATGAATGAAACAACCTCTGACATGCAAAGTCTGTAATGCAGAGACCTTCCCAAGAGCAGGAAGCAAGGATCTGTTTCTTTCTTTAAGTTTTAGAAACTTTACCTCATGATACTCACTTTGTTTGCCAAATATTTCTTGGAATCTTTCAAATAAGCGTTAATTCTAGTTGCTCCTATTATGCTTCAGCCAAACTACTGGGCCCTTCTCTGTTGATGCTGCCTCTATTGAAGTCCAGAGCCAAGTGATGCGCTACCATAGCAATGTGCTACACCTATGTTTTAGGCACCTATCCTTTCTACGGGAGTGTGTACACCTATGCGCAGAATAGGTGTTTGCATACACACACATACATATCCATGCTATGTAGAGATCAGAGAGACAGCTGATGCAGGAGCAGACTTGAAAAGTACGAAGGTACCTAAAGATACAGCAAAGTACCGATGTTCAGCTAATTCCAAACACCTTTAAAAAGCTGTCTCCACAACCTCTTCCTGCCTGCTCCACACAGGCTAGTTTCCAGTGTTTGTGGCTATATTTATCACTCAAATTACAGTATTACTGAGAGGCCTCAGGCAGACTTGTTCTCCCTTATGCCTCTCTAGCATACAGTGGAAAGGTCTTTACTGGTCAGACACCACCATTTCAAACAGTTAAAACATCCATGCTCTCTACATTGTCATCACTTTTCCAGCATTATCAGGAAATCCTTTCATCTGTCCTCAAATGACAACTGTATATACTTACTGTCAGCAATCACTTGCTTACAAGATTTTTATTACCCTAAATACAGGAAGACTTGTTGATGCATTATTATGATGGGGAAATCAGGAAACGAAGAGTTAAGACTGAAAACTCAGCCTTCGTTTTGCTATCTATGCTTACAAAAAATTCATTCCAGTTGGGGGTCCTAAAAGGTTCTTTACACAATAATAAAAAGAAGAGATATGTCAATTAACTTAATGGAAACTAATATTTCTCCTATCTTTTTGCAGTAAGAACATACAGATTGACTTGACGGGCTACAGATTTCACTGAAAGGGGCACCCTTCCTTCCGACAAAACATATATCCAATGATTTCCATGAGATCAGTTGATGAAAATTACTCAGTGGCTTCAAAATGACAAGGAAAAATACCTAACAAAAAGTCTGTACAGTATGGGTATGAAAAACTTTCATTGCTTATTGCCTCAAAACTTCTGAGAAAGCTGTATTCATTCTGGGTTAGCTTCATTTGGACTTAAAATCATGACACCGCAGGAGAAAATGTATTCATCTATTGTCATTGACACCAAAAGATCAGACTTGCACATTTGGGGATAGTTATTTAAACAAATTAAAGTGAAAAAAACCCAGAGATTTAAAGAACTGGAATTTTAAAGAAGTTTCCCCAAATATCCCTGCTGTGCTAACAACAAACGTAGAACATCTTGGCCCCAAAATTATTCATTTGCCAAACAAGAGCAACTGGAAAGGTTTTACTGTAAGCTACGGTTCAACTTTATGTATAAAAATTACTAAATTTTATGCTACAGTCCTCAGATGAAATCTGGTTTTAAGTCACACTTAAAGCAGAACGCAGGAGCATGGAGAAAGACCATCAGCTGCTGAGGTTCCCCACCTTCTGAACACCAGAATTCACACTTCACTCCTTGTTATTTTTGTTTTAGGAAATGAAGGAAACAGTACTCAATGAGCTGATGAAGTCACTGAAAAGGCACTCACACCTACTCTAAATATGACCAGTTATCTGCAAATAAAAGTTTAAATGCTCTCTAAGCAACATGTGTCAACCTGGTGCAGAAGGTGTAGAAAAGTAAAAGACAATTCCATAAAGGACTCACTGCCTTAAATGTGCTCTTTTCAGATGCACGACAGCAGAAGTCATGGGAGTGCTGCCTGAAGAAGCCACGACTTCACCATTAGTTCCTAGGTTAAGACAGACCTTTGCAGGGATCAGCAAATCACGTCTCATCTCAGAACAGAACAGAGACCTGCCATGAAAAACTGCTTGCAGATCTCTGAGGAGTGATGTATGAGTGAGGTACATAATTAAAGAGGGAGAGAGACGGAAGAAGCTTTGAGTTGGTAAAGGAGAAGTCACAGGAGACCCATATTTAGTAACACGGCAAAAGTGAGGTCATAAACCTGAGCAACCAAAAGGGGAAAAAGGAGAAAAGCACATGGAGAAGGACTGGACAGGTCCCAAATGGCCAAGGAGAAAAACTCAAAAGATTGCAGACTGGGTTTTGGCAGAAAAACACAGAGAAAGATCTGTTGTCTATTTCTGATGGACCCTTTGAAGTTTTCTGGATCTAATCTGATTTTTGTCTGTTATTCTTTGCCAAAAAAGATAAACTCTGCCAGGGAAAACCTACCTTCCCTTATCCTTATACTAATAAGAAAACAAATGGCCTGTTTTAAATATCAAACACTTCAAATGTAGAATCTTTCTTCTATGATGTGTTTGAGAGTTTTGATATTTCCAAGCTGTCATACTTGCAATTATAACCGACCAAAGTTGCTCCTGGTGAAGTATCTTGTATTTTACCAAACTATGTCAGAACATAGGCCTTGGTCCTACGCTGAGAGTTTCACCACAATCAACCCACTAGCTGCATCCATACTTCACTGAACTGGAAGAGGGAGGTTTATTTACTAAAATGCCTGGGTAGGGGTGTCCAAAATAGATTTTAAATTTTTTTTGCTGATACTGAAAGTCTTCTGGAATTCTGTCACTCCATAGTAGTAACTTCTTTTAATAGTCTCTAATACTATATTACACTATAATACTATAGTCTTATTAACCTTATCTTTTTAGGCTCTAGTCTAACAAAGCCTTAAGCATAAGCTTACCTTTAGGCCCTTTCCTTGGATTACTTTAGTTCATACTTTAAGGTGCCTTATTTTCATGCCTTGCTGGATGGGGGACATAGTCAACAATACTGAAAAAATGTACTCAGCCAAAAACTATCATGTAATGATTACATTTATGATGCTCAGCCCACCACAGACACTAGTTCCCATTAAAATGACAGCATTTACTATGTATTACTCTAAGCAATATACCGAAAATTTCATACCCATTTGCAACTCTAATGCATTAAAGTGCCCCAAATACCATTTTGCCATTGCTATTGGCAGATGGTTTTTAATAGTGATATTCACATATGAGGACTGTCAGCAAACTAACAAATTCGGAGTTCAAGTAGGTGTTAATTCAGAGTAGCAATAACTGGAACTGGACAAGACAAGCGAGAGTCCAGAAAACAGGACACTCACCTTCACAAGACAGTAAATACACCTTTGTCACAGGTAGCGCGACACTGTCACTTTAAAGGCTGCGTTCTCCTTCCAACACAAAATGTCCTAAAGAGCTCTAAAGATCCATGTGTTTTACCCTAAAATATATTGTCTTATCTGCTTGGATCTCTTTTGTATTGTCCCAAATCAACTTTGCCATCTCTACACAAACCACTTGTGTTTACCCAAATATAGTTCTTGTCTCCCCAGCTGCATGATCCTAGATCTCTGTTCGATAATGGTATCAGCCATTTACTTGGGCACGCTCTTATTTTATTGAGGTCATTCTAGACTTTTTCCTCTGCTCTCTACAGTTGCATTAACAGCTTCCTTCCTATTTTTAAATCAGCAGCTAATTTCAGCAACTAAGTGCTTATTGTTTCTTCAGGGTCACTCATAAAACAAACACCATTATTGATCTTTCTGAATCTACCACTAGTTTTTCCCTTTTATCTCATCTGAGTGACTATTCAAGGGACAATTTCTCAATAAACCAGGACATCTATCCTAGATAAACTAGGGTACCTGAAGAAAGAGATTTTTCTGTCTATGTGAGCTAATACAGCTCCTATCACAGCAGTAGCCAAGCAACTCATAAATGTTAGTGACTTTGTCTCCACAACACCTTTTTAAAGGGAAAAGTGGTGTCTTTTACAAACAGGGAACTAAGACACAGAGGGATTTAGTGCTTCAAAGGCAAAGACCAGTCATGAAATGTAGAATGAATTGAATCCTTATTTGCTATATTTTAACCACAACAGCATCCTCCCTCTATTTTTGCAGGCACCCTGGATATAGAATTGCTTTTTTGTCGGATTACAGTGACTGATGACCTGGCCAGTTGGTATTTATTCTGCATTTTTGATGAGCATCTGAAGACAACTGACATCACAGGCTAACATAAAAACCACGTTAAACCAAACTGCTGCCAGTATTTTATCTACTGTTATTATTAAGCGTCAATAAAATTCTTGGGGCCTAAACCCTAAACCTATTCGCTGTCCTCCAGTTAAGCTAAAGGAAATGTTGGCTTTGCCCAAGAAAACGCAATACCAAAATGCAAAGCTGCCCTTCCAGGTAATAAGACCCAAGTGACATCTTTCAGACACCAAGCATCTAAAAGCATTTCTGGAGAGAGTGGTTTTATTCACCACTTCTATTTTAACAGGGTGTGTAAAGCTAAGATTTACTGGCCATTACCATTTTGGCTAAGTGTGGCAAGTTTGGTCCTTTTCAAATTAATTCTAGACCAATCCACAAAGAAACTTTAAATGCAGTTTGACTGCTATAACGCATCATCAATTATTAGACAAAAATCTTCAATGGTCCCTGGGCATATCATCACTATCTGGCCACCTTCTTCACGGTTTCTCTCTCTTTACTCCCAGTGATGAAAGTCAGGCTCGTCTCTCTTGTTCTTGCTGATCGCTAGATCAACCTACCTCCAAAGAGAGGGGGTGGAAAGCTAATGGTCTAAGAGTAGTGATTGCTGCCTACGCTGGGTATGTCTGCAGTGTTGTGCCACATGGAGCTGGCTGAGCCCACAAGCGTTATACCTAATGAGAGACAAGGGTAACTGAGCTGGGTGCAGATCTGCACGACCACAGCTGGACTGCTGCTGGGATCACAGCTAGATTTTCTGTACAGCACTACCCACGCACACAAAAAATATACGGTTGATTCTGAGCCAGGTCAGTTATGTCTGTGAGTTTCATTAAAGGGTAGGTAGAGTCCTTCTGTCCTGCTTTAACACTTCTCAGGTTTATTAAACATGGTTTAAGAAGTTTGTCCCTAGACAGGAAATTCACACCAAAGGTCTCAGAGACGCAAACCACCATTTGGTAGGGGCAAGAACGCTGCCATTTAAATGTATTGTTACTCATTATTATTAAGCAAGTATATTAGCATGAAATATGTAAGTTTTTACATGAGAATACAAAGATCAAACACAGTAATTGCATAATGAATAGAGAAGTAAGTAGCAAACACTCAAGGATCTGGAAACAAGCAAATCCCCTGGATAAAAGGCATTCAGTTAATCAGAGCATCTGAGTTGCATTCTCAACTCAAATACTTCTTTTCTTCTTATTTGCATACAATAATGTTTTCTGGGAAATAAAATAAAGACTAGTGTTCTCACTAGGTTTTTCCTTCACTTAAGGAAGTGTGCATCAGTCAAAACTTGGCAACCAAGATGAAGAAAAGTCCTGGTAAAGATGGTACGAACTGTGTTTTTCACGAGCAATACATTAGGTTCAGGCAGACATCAGCCTGATCTAACATGAAGTTGTATGTAACAGCATCACATGCCACAGGAGCACATTCTGTGCCTCTTGACATTCAGGTAAACTAAAACCCAGTACTAACGCTCCCCTAGCCTGACTGCTCTCTTTCTACCCAATGGTAGGCTCTGGGCTCTCTACAGTTTCTACCTCGGCTTGCTAAGTGGTGTTAAAACTAGAGACTGCTTTGTCTTCACTTGAACTTTACATCCTGTTAGTCTGCACAAAGGAAGTAAGTTCTGTTAACAGCACACCTATTTTTTCCTAGTGAAGATATACTCTGTTGGATATTATTACCATTCAGATACCTATTTAGACACTCAGTCAAAGGCTATGACCAGCTGCATAGCATATAATGATTTTTTTAAAGGAAAGGAAACGCCATTAAAACAAAGGGCCCAGTTCTGCTTCTGGGTAAACAAATGGGAGCTTTACAAAGGCTCAAAAAGGAAAGGGATTAACATGCTTCAACGTGGTAATGGTCTCAACTGTTCACATTAAAATTTTCACAGTAAATTAAACCATGACAGAGGTAGGAAAGAAGTCAATTTTCAGTGGCTCATGCTGTTCTGCTGACATAAATTGCCATTTTTTAGGTCGTATATCCACCAACCTGTATAATGATAGAATAACAAAATCACAACCCAGTGTTGATTAAGTTTGGCCTTTTGCATGCTAATTTTAGCCTGCTCTGCCAAAATAATTGAATGCACCACCTTATTTACATGCTTCTAGATATTTAGCACCCTCTCACTATTCTTTCTTCACCAACCTTTGCTTAAGCCTGTGGTGCTGGCCTTCCCTCTTTGTACACTGTCTGCTGTTCAACACCACTTCTCCTGGTTCCTCAGTTACATCCAGGACACCTTTCCACCACTTACACCCATCCTTTTCCAGAGCTCTCTTGTCAAGGGTAATGCTAAATGTCAGTCCTTCTTCATCCTGCCCATCTACGTTCTCCTGCATGTTGCATACAACACTTCATTATCTTCATGCTCTTTACAGCCTACAAAGATCAGCAACTTTCCTTGACTAGAAAATGATAGCATGAAGCACTACCCAATCGTCCCAGCAAGGCTGTAGAAGACAAGTAAATACAGACTCTCACTGGTTGATGCCTGCCAATGAGTTCACACAGCACGTGTTACACAGCGAGTTTACACAACAGTGACCAAAGAGGAGGGAAGGGACAGGCCGTGTAAGTGTGCCACAGTACCAGATCCCCCCGGAGAAAGCTCTGCTCTGCGTTATTGTAGCAGCACTAAAAATGGATGTTTAAATACAATGGGGTGCTTATCTGACCGCCAAATGCCCACGATGCCTTTCCACCTCAGTTATATCATGGCAGCATAAAATGAAAAATGACAAAGGACTATGAAAGAAAGTCAACACAGTAAAAGACAAAATAAAGCGGGAGGCCCAACACCCAAAAAGCCTGCGTACGGAGGGGAGGCAGCTGGGCTGCATGGACCCTGCCGCACCTCAGAGCCAGGCCCGGCTTC
>NW_009633420.1:10709-20232 GCF_000690535.1 Cariama cristata | reverse complement strand
GGGGGGAAGAAAAGGTCAGGTGCAAAGCCTGTGGTTGTTGAAAGTGACTTTATATAAAGTCAGAAAAGCATCCAAATGAAACCATTCATAGCAGTGTCTGTTGGAGTCCTGCTGTCATCAGACCCCACAGCTTTACTGAGTCCTGAAACAAGAAAATAGACCCAGAGAGGCTCTGAGAGGGATATACTTCTCTGAACGGACTAGTTGTAAACACTACATTCTCCATTTTAGGAATAAACTTCTGAAATTAAAAACCCTACTGCTACTGCTTCTATTCGACCAAAACTGATTTAATGATTTTAGAAAACAAAATCTTACCAGTTCATGGTATTTCAGGGTCTGAGTCATCTTATAGCATCATTGTGCAGTGTTTAATTATGCATCTACTCTGCTGAATATCTTCTTTCACATTGCTTAGTTTTGTGGGATCTTGCATATGTTTTCAGATGTCCTCTGAAAGGGGAAGTGCTAAAGACCATACATTGCTAGAAAATTAGTAGTCATATGGTTCAAAAGTCTTTGTCCATTCTTTTGAAATGGCTGCCCAAGTACTTAAAAGTTGTATTTAATATAATTGAGGCTTTTGAGCACCTCCTAATTAATGAATTAATGACAACTAATTATATTTACATCTAACACAAAGCATATTGTTAAAGTTTGTCATACTTACTTAACTTTCCTTTCTTGCATGCTAACACAACGTTGTAACCTTAACATCTTCTGTCTTTCTGCCTTACTGCTGCTGGGAGCATTAATCAGTAAAGCTTAAATCCATGTTAACACTTTAATTAAGTGGCAATTGAATATGAAGAGCTGAAATGTCTGCATAATTCACATCTCTCAGGATGCTTTTCCCAAGTAAAGTCTACAAAAGACTTAAAATGCATTAGGATACTGTTGTTTTGCTATGAACAAAGCCTCATTAAAGCCATGAAAGGGAGCTACACACCTCTCTGCAGGGATAAATCCATGTCTTATCACTGATTTGAGTTATCTGTTCGCTAAGTCAGAGCCCTGCAAGAGCACAAGCCTCAGAAATGGTGGGGAAGGCCCACTTCACTGTCTTATCTTCACATCCATCAGCACTGCCAGGTTTTTTGCCAAGGAGAATATGAATTTGGCGCTGTGGTTAAGGCAGAGGTTTCTGACATCCTTTATGGAACAAAAACGTTTGTTTGTTTTCTCTGGATTCAAGTAAAATTCTGTTGGCCACCATAGATGAACTTCACCAGGGAGAACAAACTGACTTCTTACCAAGTCGCATAATAGTTACTTGACGTGAAGAAAAGCCCATGTTGCCAGATGCTTGATTCATTTCTAATTTTAAAAATAGAATATCTTTGAAAAAATGAAAAACAATAAGGGAACAAACAAAGAAAATTACTTATATTCTAATTGTTTCTGTGTAGTCAAATTAACTAGGAATTTTCTAACAAAACATTGTTTCACAGGGAAATAACAAAGCATCAAACCCAAGCGGTTCACAGAAACATTTTGGTTTTGACATATTTTTCCCAAAACAGAAACAGGATTCTGACAATTGAGAAGCCATCTTCATTAGTGGTCTGCTAAAGAGCCCCAGTTTCCTTGCGTGTGGCTGAGAGACAGCCCCACTCTGTGGGTTGTCTGGTGACGAGTAATCGGTAACCCCAAAACAACCTGTCGCAGAGCCAGAGGTTCACAAGAGCCCAGCTTTGCTGACGGCTCTCGGACGCACAGTGGCTCCCTTCAGCCTGGGGAAAAACAACCCTTATTCCAGGAAAAGGTCTCCAACTGTCCCAATGCCAGACACTTTCCAGAAACCACTCTCCTTTTTAGATTTCAGCAAGTGGAGTCCTTGGTGCACTTGGCAGTGTGCAGAATCCCTGACATTACATATCTGGCTGTTCCATGTCACTTTGAAAAATGAGAAAAAAACAAAAGTATTCCTGCAGACAACTTTTTTGTGTGTGGTCTGTAGTAACTTTTGGAGTCTCTGTGCAAATGGTATCTTGAGCCTGAACTGGCTCCATCAGGTCACCTGCTTCCCCTAACTCCTTCGAACAAGCTGCAATTGCCAAGTGTCCTCTAGCACTGACTGAGCACTAACGCTGTGTCCTGGGACAGCTCCAGAGTTCAAGGGTTTAGTGGGCCAGTTACCACTTACTAGCTAGCTCCTTTCTTAATAAAGCTGAGCGTCTGTTTTGTAAACAGTTCTGCTAAGAAACACATTTTCATTTTATAACTTGGTCTGTAATTCTGAATTATGCAGTAACACTGCAGAAATGAAGTCACAGGTATCCTGCACCCTAATTTACCATTAAAGGGTAGATAAAATGATGACCAAATGTTTGGATTTACAAGAGCTCAGATAAAGAGGAATACTCATTATTCCGGGTCAGAAGATTAAATTCAGCTGGAGTCAGGAGGAGATTGCCCCCTTAATATCCACCTCTTTGTAGCTGGTTTTCTGCACTCCGTGACTTTGCCATTACAGCAGAATACAGGGCCAGGGCCCACTAGGCATTACATGGAAAATAGGACTCACAGAACAGAACAGAAGAATGAGGAAGAAAATATTTTTGCCGAAAACAAGTCCTTCCTCAGCTACAAGAGGCATAATCCCCTAGCAGTGGGGGAATAGTGGGCTAGATATTGTGGGCCAGTAGGACAGACACCTCATCCTTGGTTACAGGAGACTCTTACAGCAGCCAATATTACAGGAACGCTTCTACATACTGCTTTGCTGAGAGCATCTTCCTTCTCACAAATCGCAGGCATCAATCAAGGCATGAGGGTTCAGCATTTCCAGTGACATAATTTGGGCATGGCTCCAGTCAATAGATATAGGATAACAGTCAAAACAGCATAGGGGGAGAAAAGGGGACCGCATTTGCAACCAAGACGTTATTTAAGATGAAAAGTAAATGAATGATGTGATTTTAATGTTTCAGCCCAAACAGATGAGTCTCTCCTGCTGTGGATAATTATTGTTTACCTGTAAATTCATAGCCCTTTACATTTATTTCTTTCTTCCACAGCTATTTGAACTTACAGCTTAATCACCGAACCTTTCTAATACCACAGCAAGGCAAAAGCTGGCCTCTGACTCCCGCAGCCTCCTCGCTGCAGGCAGCTGTACCTCGGACCCCTGGCCTGCACTAGGAGCAAGTGCTGGGAAGTGCTTATGGAAGTCAGAGCAGCGCTTCTTCTCACCCATATTTCCTGCTTTGATTTTTCTGTATGCTGATCAGGTGCTGATTCTCTGTCAACTCTAAGATATCTCAAACTAATACTTAAATGTGTTTCATGCTTTTTTTTGAATTACTCATTATGTCAGGATTTGACATGATTTTGTCAGGATTGCAAACACTTGCCAATGCTCCCCCTTTAATCTGATGGGAGGCAATTCTAGGTATGAGACTGTTGAATCTCACAGCTCTAGCAGCAAATAAACATATTGGAAACTGAGCTAATATTTTTGTATGCTTCTGAGTTGCTCATTTTCATGCTAGATTTGGGCTACTCCCTATTACTTCCTTCTTGTGCAACATGTTCTGTCATGGAAAACATGATCTGTTTGCAATTGAAAGTGCTGCTGATAAAATGCATTGCTCTAAGAAAAGAAAAAACATAGATGAAGAAACACTACTTTAAGTAATTTATTCTAGCCGGCACTTGATTTACCCTAGTATGGACAGAGTTACGCCCCAGATAGTCAGAAAGATTGCTCTACTGCAAGGGAATTTTCTCCTGAGCAGCTGGGGGAAGTGTGTATGTGTCTGTGTGTAAATGGCAACAGGATCACCCCAGGGACCGCACCAAACCACAGCAGTTTTGAATTCCAGCTAGGATTGCACAAGAGACTCTCAGAAAGGATGCCCCAAAAGTACGCAGAATCAGTGACAGTTAACACGCTTGTTGTGCCCTTTCCTCATCAACTTTTGTGACTGCTTAAATACCAATCTGACTGTTTCGGAGCAATGTGACTCCTTATCCTGCAGGAGAATTTTCTGCCACCACGGCAGGTCCTGTCAGCGGCACTCATGGTGCAGCTATAGCGGTGTGATCTACATCTCTGTGGCAAGGATTGTGCAGAAATCTGCGCTATTTTTTAAATCCTTAGGAAGGTTCCCAGCACGCTGGGACAGCATGGGAGAAGGTTCTGAGCAGTACTGCCAGGTTGAAGCTGAAACAGGGAAGCAAAGTACAGAGAGAGATCATTTTTACTCTAATTAGGTTCCTGGTACGTTAGTTCCTTCTTCAGGAAATTCTTACAATGGTCATAGGATGGGTCCTATCCCTATCTGTACATGTCGATGAAGTTTTAACTTCTGTGCTCTTGATTAAGATGAGATTACGCAAATTTTAAGCCTTTGCCACAGGCAAAAGAAAACACCAACCGTACCTGTTCCAAGTGACTGTATTTTCTACAAATGCTCTAAGTGATTAAAATGCTTCCCACTGAAGTGGTGAGAAGAAAAACAGGCATTTCCCTGTATGAAACAAATGGACAGACACCAGTAATGAATGGATCCTTTCATTATGTTAAAGGTCTTTCCTCTTCAGGAACTACAGATATGCCAGTTGGCAACAAAACCTCAAGCTTTAAGTCCTTAATGAAGAAATGAAATGTTGTAAGAACAAGCACGTGTGTGATGCTGTAATTTTCATGTGTAAGGGATGAAATCTATCTTAGGACTCATTAAAGCAAGCAGTCCGGGAACTGGCAAGCCAAAAGATTTTGGAGCAAAGTGTCTACATTCAACATGTTCTTTAGCCAGACCTATGTCTTCAAAACATCTGGAATACCTGTGAATGAGGGACAAAGGCATTTAGCCTGGATAATATCCAGTGGCACTGAAAGACAGCTGGATCACTTCCATTTAAGCAATGGGTAGTGAGTACCTGGGCTGCTGCTGAAGCTCAGCAAGTGACTCTAAGCCTGTGACCCTCATCCTAAGCACGTGCCTGCCCACTGGCCCTTTACAGGGAGGTCCTTGCTCTCTGCAGTCACCTCGATTACTTCTACTGGCCACCTCCCCCTTATTTCTGCCTGCTCGCTGCCCAGGCACCTGCTTTAAAAAGCATGGTGATACCCAGCTGACTGCAGCTCTGCCTTTGAGCATGGACACAAGATTAAAAGTAGGATTTACATCTTCTTTTCTGATGGAGTATTTGGGTTAATGAGCCTCAGAGGTAATAGGAAAGAACTTTACAAAGAGCAAATTCACAAACTACTACTAATGGATGATATTTGATGGTTTTTTTAATTCAACGGGACCAACACTTGATTTTTAAAGTGCAAGTCTGCTCTGAAATATGACTGTAAAATCACCTAGTAAACAAAGCAGATCTGTTCTGCATGTACTTTGAGTCATGCCAATGTTTTTAGGGTAAGAAAGCTCTGCAGACAGGTTGTGTAAAACATTGAATTTAGCTCCTTGAAGGCTGCTAAGATAAAAAATTAATCTTAAAATTATCTGCCCTTCAGTCCCACAGCCTCTCCAAGATATGACATAGACTTGTAGACTAAATAAAATGTTATTTCAAAAAACAGTATTTTGTCCTTGATTTGAGTAGCAAAACACTTTACAATCTGTATAGAAGTACACTGCAAAAGATGGCTTTTAAATTGATTGCAAACTCACCCACCTTGTTATTTACATGCTCAACTTTAAACACATCAGGAAAACAGTTCCAAAGTTTCTGCAATAAAACCTCATCCAGTTAATTTCTTTTTCCAGTACCCTCCTAAATCACCTCTTGAAGCAAGAGATAATTCATTCTGGGGCAGCAACAGAAAAAAACATCACTAACAGGAGCATTTCTCCTTAAAAAAGGACAATTTGCAAAGCAGTAACCCAGCTCTAGCTGCATAAATTACAAAATATTTAGTATCTAGTTATGACAAGCTTGTTACATGCTACCTCCTATTCCTCTGCTCTTTCAGATTCCAGAAAAATACATTGGAAGGAACAAATGTGGGGAACCTTGAAATTGTCACTAATGGCCCTCAGGAGTAAATGAGGGCACTCAAGAGTAAATGTTTTATTTCTTCGCACTACTTCAATACTAATAACTTCTGAAACACACTTCCTTCCAAAATGCTTTTTTAAAGATTGCATAGGAGTGTCTTGTCACCAGCACTGAACTATAGCAGTCCTGCCATGAAAGAAGGCTGTAATGGAATAGCAAACAAAAACCCATGAGGTATCAAAGAACAGCCAGAATACAGTGCCCAGCAGAAAACATGGGGTAAATTCCTTTTATGTAGCTGTACCAGGAACGTCCAAGCTAAAATATGGGCAAGGCTAAAGTCTTACTCTTACAGAGGGTACCAGGGCAGTTCTCGTGATAAGGGACTTTGGCTTACAGCCCATCTGGAAGGCAGTGTCTCTTTCGGCACAAGGATGTTTCCATTTGTGAAGTAGCACTTCAGAGGAAGGAATGGCCAGTACCGCTCCCTGGAGCATGTAGGACAGTCTTAAGAACTTTCTCATTAAGCCACAAACCAAGCTTGCACTTGCTTATTCAATGAACTGGGAATATTGCAGCCTGAGATGGATGATGCAGACTCTAGTTCTTTCGGCAGATGAAAATTCCTATTTAGGGCATTATACATAAAAGATGAAAGGAAGAAGGGCAGCCTGCATAACAAAATTAACTCCTACTTAGAAAAAGAGAGAAACTGGCCATTACAAAATACAATTTTTCTTACAACAAACAGCACCACAGTGCCAGTGCACAGCATACAGGGACTGGAAAAGAGATGTGATGTAGGGAGAATACAAAAGGAGGGAATTAAAAAAAAAAAAAAAAAAAAAAAGACTTAATCTGCAGTATCAAAAATAGTCACATTTAAAGAGAAGGTTCTACCCTAAAACAGCACTATCCCATTTATATTTTTATAGAAATAACTTCAGAAAAGTGTCAGTTTCTGCTTCATTTCCTTATTTTCAAAGCAATTCATTGAATATGCCAGTTTTGCTCTAACTAGCTTTCAGATTTTTGAGTTAGACTATATAATAACTTTATGAGTGTGTGTACGAATGCAGAATTCAGTATCATGCCTGTTCGGTAAGCATTATCCTCTACCAGACAGAATCAGCAAAGCTCAGCTGTGTGTACAGGTTACATCTACATTGCTGGCATGAATAAGAGAATCACAAGTACAGATGTACACAAGGAACAGTCTATTTTAGCAAGGAGGCTGGACAGCTGTTGCTGTAAAGTTCTGACTAATCACTGCAAAAGAGTGTTGCAGAGAAGTACAAAATGGATGCAAATACATGCTTAAAATAGAAAACTTTTTTTAGTCTGCATCTTTAGTACATTTAAATTCAATGTTTTGCTACTTCTTTTTCTTTTTTACAATGTTACACTATTACACTGAAGCAAAATATACTTTCCACTTCTTTAGTTTTCTAATAACTGAAGACTACCAGATTTTAGCAGAACTGCTTTCTATTAAAAAGTGTCACACTTAAAATAGTCATAATTTCTTCTGTGTGAATAAAAGCACATTTATGGTCTTATTAGCATTCTTACTGTGAGAACAAAACCACCTCAAACCCAAAATTGGTTTCAGATTGCAAAAAGCCTGGGCTATATTTGCAATCAACAGCACCTTCTGATATATTGAACTTTCACAAGTCAAGAAGACTAAAACACTTCCACAAGCTATATTCTTCCTTCAGGGATGGCAGTGTGAAATCAATGGAACACTTAAGCCACATGAATGCTATAAAAATCCCAATGTTATAATCCTAAATATTTTTCCTGGCAATCTAAATTATATAATAATATTTCAAAGAATACTATTCATATATAAAAGTACTTTCTTAATTTTTAATATTGAAACAAGTCTGTTTTGAAGTATATCCTCTAGGACAAGAGGAAACAGTCTCAAGTTGTGCCAGGGGAGGTTCAGGTTGGATATTAGGAAGAACTTCTTCACTGTAAGAGTTGTTAAGCATTGGAACGGGCTCCCCAGGGAGGTGGTGGAGTCACCATCCCTGGAGGTGTTCAGAAAACGTTTAGATGTGGCGCTTCGAGACATGGTTTAGCGGGCATGGTGGCGTGGGTAGACAGTTGGACTCGATGATCTTTGAGATCTCTTCCAACCATAACGATGCTATGATTCTATGATTCTATGATTTTTACTGCGCTGAAAAAGCTTTAATATATTAACTGTTAGTGCATCAATCACATGAATGAATGCTTCAGCTTAACAGCTGAAATAATTCCACTAAATAAACAGTACTATCCATACGAGTAAACAGAAATAGTAATCAAAGCTTTTATTTTCAGTATTTTATATCTTGACTAAACTATTCTAAAATTCAGTTAAGACGGTCAGCTAACATTGGGATTTAAGTTTTCAACCCTCCCCCCCAGCTTTTATGATTTAATTAGCACAACTTTCCCATTCTTTTTATATGTGGGCTAATCCAAGTCAAAATAATTATTTTATATTAATAACTATAATATAAATCATTATTTGAACTGACTCGTTTTTAACCACTGAAGTCAATATAGTCTCTTTCTCATTCTTTTTGAACCATCTCACTATTCAGTATACCTAGACCCTCTTTATTCCTAGAATCAATCCACTGGACAAATTAAGACTGCTCCCATAACCAGCAAGTAATTTGTTTAAATTAGTGTTTTTCTTTTCTCCATCCAACTTATCCCATTTCATGGTATGTCTAACGTTCTCAGCCCTGATTAGACTTTTGCTTTCAATTAAAAAAGTAATTTTCCCTCCAGGAAACAGGAAAACTTAGTACTGCATGTGCCACCACTCCAGTCAGAAAACGCTCATTTGCTGTGTGCTCCAATACATAGAATTATCTCCAGCTCAGCCTGCAGCATGCTCCTCAGGAATCTTCTGGCTTGGAAAATTATAGGTGGCTTAGAAGTATTAGGCTGAAGGAGTAGAATTATAGCAGGGAGATCTTTTCACAAGGTGAGTAAGCTGGAGAGCGGCTCATCTGGAGAATGGACCCATTCTCCCACCTGGAGAACGCCAACATCTACCAGAGCTTTCCTTGGCCTGGTATTTGTATGCTCGGTCTTTGCCAGGGAGCTGCAAAAGCAAGCATGATCAGGGTGCGTTTCCTGATCTGCTCACCTTTCTGCAAAGGGCCGCAGTGTAAATAGCTTGGGGACAGAGGCCAGGCAGTCCGGCCCTGCCTGCAATGTTCCTTCCCATATTCACCTAGCGAACTCGCAGCATCTCCTTTGGACACACAGACCTCCTACAAAGGTCCCTGCTGCATGTCACATGAAGGACTATGTTCCGTTTTCATCAGTGTTTTGTGCAAAAAATGCCTTGGCTTGGGAGTATACTGACTTTTAGAAAGTTTAATTGTGTTAAATCACACCAGAATATAGGATTTGGCCATCCAAATCATTTAGGCCTTCCAATAATTTCAGGTATCTAACTCTTACTACCTGTCTGTGTTGGAAAAGTACGATGCCACAACAGTGGCCTCAGCCATGTCCCATCCGTACATGAAAGCAAGGTCTGGGCATGCCC
>NW_009633420.1:0-10695 GCF_000690535.1 Cariama cristata | reverse complement strand
CCTTTATTTCCCCTTATCCCCTGTTTCCGCAGGAAAACGATGCAAGTGTAGAGCCCCAAAATGAACAATTATTTATTTTGTTGGTCCCTCTTTTCAACAAGTGGGAGATGAAGGGAGCAGTGGAGGGCACAGGGGAGAATATCCACTGCTCCATTTAAATGGAATTTCATTGCCTTAATTCTTCATCCGTTGAATATGGCTAACAGTACTTGTGCTCTTTGTCTCCAAGTCATACCAGTACATTAACACTAGCAGAAGGAGGTACAATTAATAACTGCTACCAAAATAGAGACTTCCAGCAAAGTACTTAGCTCCTTACAGGACCAAGTTCTTCAAAGTAAAGATCTGTTTATTTTTAGCTGGTTTTTGATGAATCTGTTTCCTTTTTTTTTTTTCATCCCAGCAACAGTAAAGATATTGTAATATCTGATTTCACTGCTTTAACTAAGTGTTTCTTAATCCATGTTCAGTTATATTTTAGGCTGGTTTAAAGTTTATTTAATTTGAGATGTATACTAAGCAGCGTAACATAATTGCACGTGTCAAAGCCTGCTTCATCCTTGTCCTGGTTTGGCTGAAACAGAACTATTTCTGCTTTCAGTAGATTTTATTTTCTTTTCTTTAGTTAAGTTTTCTCAGTAACTGCCCTGTCTGGAGCTGACTACAGGCTCTGGGCAGTGCCTGCTTTCAGAGTTGATGGCGGTTCATGTCTGTAGGTGTTGCTGGGGCAGGAGCGGGACTGTTATGCAGAAAGGCCCACGGGTGTGTGCTTGTTCCCCGCGGGCTCTCTTGGGCTCCGCTGGGCTCCTCCTGGGGGGAAGGCGGAGGAGGGGTCGCACCCCCAGGAAGCTGCAGAGGGCACAGGTGACCCAGGCCTGACCAATGCCGTATTCCATCCCACCCATGGGAATACTCAGGGTATAAATCTCGGGGATCACAGGGGTCAGCCCTCTCCTTCCCTCGTGGCCGACATTCTGGTGGACCCTGCTCGCTCCCCTCCGACCCTGACCGTGCACCCTCAATCCATTTCCCGTCTGCTGTGGAGCCGCGTTCTGGGACGTCCGGGTGCCCACCCTGTCCTGTGAGCACTGCGAGCTGCTGCGGCGCGACATGCGATCCTGCGGTCATCTTCGGGAAGAGCAGTATCAGTTTTGTATATTTCTATTTATATTATTAGTAACATTAGCTATAATATTATTTTTACCATTTTTCACTGTTATTGTTTTATTAAAGTTTGTTTTAAATTCCAACCCACCAGTCTCTCTCCCTTTTCTCCTCTCTTTCCCCTTCTGGGAAGGGATGGGGTTAACAGAGAGCATCTGCCACCCGCTTTAAGCGCTGGCCCAGCCTTAAACGGTGACAATCCTAATATTAAAAGGTTGCTTTGATTTCCTGAAGGTTTAAAAAACATAAATCTATGAAGTTCCATGTAAATGTGTCACAAAATTGTTTTTATCTGCATTCCAAAAATACAAGTGAAAAATCGCCAAAGAAGAAGATTCTATATGCAGTGTGCTGAATACCCTGCCTTTTTTTATTCTTTTGTCTGAGGATAACAGGGATAATGAATACATACTATCATAGAACCTGGAGAAAAAAGCTCTGGCAGAGGCATAAAATGGTCATCTCATCCATTCACTGCTCAATGACAGAATTAAAGATTTCAGCATCATTCTTGTGGGGTGTAAAGGACTCTGGTGATGAAGTCTCAACGGCATTCCCAGGGAGACCGCGCAACTGCTTCCCTTTACTTAGTGTTAGGAAACTTTTTCTCATGTACAACCTGAATCTTCTTGCAATTTAAGCCCATTAACCTATGTCCTAGCTCCCATGCACTTACAGAATAGAGTGTTCAATCCTTCCTGCATTGTATTTTCATATATTATGTTCACCCTCACTAATTCCCCTCTTTCAGCTGTGCAAGTTCCTTGATTTCTTCCAATTTTTGCATAAGTTCTGTTTTCTAGATGTCTGATCATACCAACCATTTCCTTCTAGACCCTGTTTCTGGAAGTGAAGCAGACCAAATCTGAAAACTGTATTCCAGACAATGCTTCCCAGTACAGCATAAAGTGAAGACATTAGCTGCAATCTTCCTCATACATTTCAATGTGATTTTAAAAAAAATTTTTTTACAAAGCCATGGCAACAGTTCTGGACCACAGACAGGTGGCAGGCCCTTGCAGAACCCTATCTGAGCCATCATTCTATTCTGACAGTGATTCAGTGAAAACTAGTCAATGAACAGAATTTCCAGCTGGTCCCATTGCTAATTCATCACAACCACATTTCCTCAGGTTGCTTATCAAATGTGAGGCAATGTCAAAAGTCATGCTAAAGTCAAGATATCTTTTATCAGTTGCTTATTTCCTAATCTACAGGGCTGGCTACCTTGTCATACAACAAAACAGACTAAATTCGACAAGATCTACTTTTGTTAATTTCATGCTGATCATTACTTGACTCCTTGTTTCCATTTTGATATTTGCAAATAGTTGATCTTATTACTCATTCAAGGAATTTTCAGTGAATAAGGTTAAGTTGTTTGGGCTATAATTTTCTTTTTTTAATTCCTTACTGTCATCATCCCTTTTTTAAAGATTGGCAAAATGTTTGCCATTATAAGTTTCCTGGAATTTCAGCCCCTTCCATGAGTTGCCAAAGGGCTCCTTATTGCTTTAGTAATTTTTTTGATTCTTGGTTGGTTTAAATGATAGATTTAGGGATTCTAACCCATTCTTTTACATTCCTCTTTATCACAAGTGTTAATTGTACCACACATCAGTTCAGAGCTGACCTTTCAAGAGACTGATGCAGAAAAAGGCATTAAATATTTCAGCCTTCTCGGAATCATTTGTTGAGAGCTCTTCCTCTTTTCTATACAGCAGACCACTATTTTACTTGGTCTTTCTCATCAGTATTGTGCTGATGAATGAGTTCACATCACCCTTGCTAATAACATCATGTTTTGAGAGGCTGGACTTTTTATTCAGTTCCTGTATTTCCACATTATTCCTGTTATTTGTCTTCACTGATCTCATTTCCTATCCATTTTCTATATGCTTCCTTCTTGTGACTAAAATCGGTAACTAACTTAAAATTTAGACATGTTGGTCTTTTATTACAGTTCTTGTCCTCCTTCTACATTTGGATCACTTGAGCCAGCATGATTCATATCTTTTGTCCTAGAAACTGCTAGCCTGCCTTAACTCACTTTTTCTTTAGTTTTGGTTTCTCTGAGATTGCACACTGGAGATCTCTGAGTTTATTAAAAGTCTTGCTCTTGAAATCCCCTGGTTTTCTCTTCTTCCTCCTTCTCCTCTAAAGAATAATGAACTCTGGCACTCTGTGGTCACAGAAGTTCCCTTCTACACTTCCACTGAAACTAGGCTAGAGTCAAATCCAGAAAGGTTTCCTCTTAAGTTGCATATATGTTTCAAAAACTTGCCAGAGCACTTGTGCTCATCTCCCAGCACATACACCTGTAAACAGGTAAATCCCCTATTATGATCAAGTCATGCCCTGGAGAATCTTGCCAGCTCCTCACAAAAAACCTAATCCCAATCTTCTTGAGAAGGTGTAACTGACAAAATTATTTCCTCTACAGACTTCAGAGTGCTTTTATCTGTTTACTGATCTCATTTAAGAGAGAGAGAACGTATGGCAGAGAAGTTATAGTTGCCAATAGCGGTGTGCTGATTTGGTTCTGCTACTGCCTGAGTACCCATCTTCAGATGGCTAGGGTGGGATTTATTTCACCTAAATTTCAACACCAATAGTATAAATATCTGCCTTTGCACTTGACACCTCAGATGTTTTTTCCCAGTCAAGGAAGAGGAGCAGACACATTAGGGTGTGCTAATTCATCTGACCTAGTTTAGATAACTTCTGTAAAATCAGACGACTTGAAGATCACTTGAATACTCTGGCACTAACAGAAGTAAGAAAATTTACACAGGAGAACTGACGTGGCCTTTACCCTAACCTTGTGGATTACTACCATGTGGTTTAACTTGTGTTTTAACCAGTGTCCAAGAGAGGACGTGCTAGGCGATCACGCCTGTACCTTCTTTAGATCTTGCTTGTAAAAGGATTTCCAGGTGGATTTAATTTTATACTTCCTTTCTATGACATGGTTTGCTTTGTTTGAAGATTTCTATTTTGTTCTGGGTATAGCAGAGACTGGTGGCCATCCTGTCATTATAACCGCTGTTCTCCTTTTCACATTTTTTCCTACATCTTTGTTTTATACAGATCTGTCATATTACAGAAAGCTTTCAGTAAAAGTTACAGTGAACCATTCGCTTGAGCACGTAAGTCTTTCAAAGGTGGGGAATGCTCAGCACACGCACGAACAGATGCAGTCCTAGGCTGGCAGTAATTACAAGTTAAGTGAGTTGACAACTACTAGGTAGTCTCTGTAAAGCAAGTAAATGGCCTCAGTCTACCTGCAACTTCCCTAAAGCATCAGCCTAAGCACCCCTTACTGGCAAACACAGAACAAAGCAGGGGTGGGGATGCGGGGGGAGAGAGATGAAGAATGGGAATGAAAAGTGAAGAGCCTTTTGCTCTACAGGTGCCTGTCCTGAAGCACCCTCCCAGGCCCAAGGGAAGGGAATCAGTCCCATCCTCACTCTCAGAGCACACTGGTCTTTTAGCTCTCTGGGCTATCAAACCAGGAGTATTACAATGCATTTTAAAAGATGACCTGTAATTAATGAAAGATTTTTTTATACACACTAGACATAACTTTCTTCTCTAAGTATCAAAATGAGAGAGGAAACATTCTTCCCTTTTTTTTTTTCTCACTCTGACAGCTCCCTGCATGTCAAATAAACCTCTTTATTCTTCACTGCCTCTAATTTCCTCCTTTCTGGCTGCCATCTGTTTCCTCTTGTTGGCACAGGGCAAGCCTTGTTGTTCCTCTTTCTTTTCTAGGTCCACTTTTAAGACATCTACTGGGTGAGATATTTTTTTATCTTTAATTAAAATCCTCTTTGCAGTCCTCTTAATGCAAATGCTACATTATATGGAAAAAAAATAAACCCTGTTCTACTTACTCAACAAAGGCCAGCAGGATTGTTTCACTACCTTCTGAAAAAACAACCTCCAAAGCAATCAGTGTAACAATTTTTTGAAATTTTATTTCTTGTATACCTGTGAAATATTTCAAAGCAAAACCTTCCCTTCTAAATTTCATCTCCTTGTTCAATGTTACTTACTCAGCCAGACGCATTTTTCACTTTTAAATTATCACCATACAGTTGCTGACACATTAATTACCGCAATGACATTTTTATGAAGCTGTTTCTTGTATACTATTTCTGCTCATCAGAATTCCTAGTTTTCTGCACTGAAACTATGAGATCTTTGAATATTTTGTCATTGTGGAAACTAATTATAATTTTTAAGGTATGCCAAAAGGGAAAGGACAGCAGACATGACATTCAGCAACCTGTATTCCACCTTTTCAGGGTACAAGCGGAACATTCTTGTTAAGTCAAGATACTGCAGGATGTGGCAGATTCAAAGGGTGTCACACTAACTCAAGCAGTCATGACCTGCATTGATATTTGGGGTATTCCTGTCCTTCTGGTCATCCTACAATAGAAGCAAGCAGGGAAACGTTACCTTCAACAGAGCTCATCGGAACTAAATGTTTTATTTCGAATTGTTTATCTGAAAGAGAATCTGAACAGCCTGGTGCAATCTTTGTACTTCTGCTGATGCGTATGGCAAGATGACAAAAAGTGCTTTATACCCAGGAAAGGACTCAGAGGCTCAGTGGCTCCAGGAATGTAATCTAGTCCTTGCATGCTCTGGTTCTGTACTTTGTACCAGGGAGAAGGTAGGTACCTTAGAAGGGTATCTGAAACAGCCCCCATGCCGAACAAGGAGCTCTTCACAGGAATGTCTCCATCACTGAGAGCAGCCTTGGTGAAAAGCATCTTGGAATGAGTGAAGGATCCATAAAACTGAAAATTACATACACAGCACCCTCCACTAAATGTAGGCTTCATCAAGAATAGCCAGAATGTGACAGCTGTGGTCAAAGCAGGAAAACGAACCCCAAACTCCCCTTCTTGTGGCAGAACTTTAATCACTACGCTTTTATTCAACATCTGCATGCCACTGTTTTTAAGGAAAAGAGAGCTCTCTTTAAAGTAAAATGTATAGAGAGCTGCGTTCGGGACAGGATTCAGGGTCTGATGGTGTCTTCTGAAGGTCACCATTAGGCAACTGACATTCTGGGGCAAGAACGACAATACACTTTATGGGCATAAAAATGAGCTTAGCCTCTCTGAGTCAGAGAATAGTTCTATTCTCACTGTTGGGCTGCATAAGGTGAAGCAGAGAGATGACACACTTTATTAATGAATGAGGGCACAGCTAGGAGCATAACTAAAAGCACTGACTTGTATTGCCTTCCTCTAAATGGCACCAAGACTTTACACCTCCAACCCAACATGCTGCAGCTTCTTGCAGAGACGAAGGATGCAAATTTTGACAATTTCTCCAGAAAATGTACCTCATTTTGTGAAGATAATTCCCTCCTTTGCCTCACTGCTTATAAACAGTTCACACAGAAAAGACAAGAAGCAACGGGCACAAATTGAAACACAGGAAATTCCACTTAAACAGGACAAAACCCCCCTTCTTTTACTCTGAGGGTGGTCAAACACTGGCAGAGGTTGCCCTGAGAGCTTATGGAGTCTCCATCCATGGAGATACCCAAACCCCAAGAGGACGCGGCCCAGAGCAGGTGGCGGTGGCTGACCCTGCCTGGAGCGCAGGAGTTGGACTAGACGATCTCCGGCGATCCCCTCCAACCTCCACCAGCCTCTGAAAAGGGCAGCCATATCACACGTCAGTTTGAGGAGCTGCTTCAGGCTATGTCTTTATGACAAGATACATTTTATTCCATTTACAGTTAAAATAAACAGGTTTTAATCAAGATCATAATACAGGCTGGGGTGGGCATAGGCATTTTTTTAAAAAAGAAACAGGAAACAAAGTCCTCTCAATTTCCTTAAGTTATTCAAAGAAAAACAGCTGTACATGAGATAAGGGTGTCTTGATGCATTGATAAATTCTTCATTTGATGCAACTGAAGTCAATAACAGTTTTTGTCCAATGGTTACAAAGAGCAGAGGAGAATCTAGATGCTGCAAATATCCCAGTATGCTAACCCTCCGTATTGCTCAAGGGTAGTAGAGTCCATGTATTTCCAGTGGAATTGAGGATGCCCAGGTGTCTGTCACGAAAGATAAATGGCGATCCAATGCGTAGATCTTCAAACACCTGGGCAGTAGCTCCCTATCTGTTGGAGGCACTACTGTCCCAAGGTACCACAGGGCTCCTTAGATACCAGAGTGCCTGCTGATGATTGCAACCTTACAGTCTAATGCTGCTGGACACCCAGAGCCTACCAAATACTGTACCCCCATGCACAAACCACTTAAACATTCACTAAAGTGCACTGGGACTTAGATCTTGTTTTACTTTCTGGTCTGCAGAATATTTTATTAGTCTCTGCAAAGTGGAAGAGTTTCAACAGAAAACACTGAATTCCCAGCTTAAAATTGTTCCCCAGACCGGTGGTCAGGGCACTCTGCGGAGACACAGAGATGTTGCTTTAAGTCCTTGCTTAGAAAGAAGTTGCTTTGATCTCTCACATCATGAGACAGCACCACTACTGCCCGATTTCTAGGCAAAAGGGACACTACATGATACGACCAAGGGCTGACAGCTCAGCCCTTTTTACTTTTGTATTTTGTCGACAAGTGGAAGTAGGCTGGTTATATTTAGTTTTGACCTCTTGATTCAATGCACTGATATGCTCCGATACCTATGTATGTGACAAACATTTTATGTGAATCTTAAGAAGACAGTACTATTCCCTTAAATATTGCAAAACTCTCTTCTTTCCTCTGAAAGACAAAAATATGTGACTATATTTCTTTCTACCTAAAGTACAGGAAGCAGTTGATGCTACAGATAATGTTTGAGTGATGCTTTAGCAGCATGTTAAAGTGGCTGGGTTCGCCTTATTTACTGCAGAAGAAATAAATTTACCCTGGTGGAGCAGCAAAATAATTTCCACTATGCAAAATAGAAAAAAAAAATTATAAAATTTTCAAAAGAAATAAAAGATGACAATTTAATAACAATTAGCCTGCTAAATTAAAAGCTTCTGTACTAGCACATAGTACTGAGTGTAGAAGGTTAGCTGATACTAGGAATATGGCATAAAAGCACCTATTCCTGAAAAAGTGCTTTTAACTGAAGGCACCAAAATTTATTTAGCTGTAGAAATGTATATAGTCACCAGAAGTACAGACTGAAAAACACATGAAATAATCCTTCCACTTTCCTCAGAACTAGCAAGGTCGCAGCTGGTGTAATACATTAATTTTGGGGCATCGTACTAGGACATGAAAGAAAATGTGGACCATTTGAAAAGGGCTGAGAAGAGAGCAAAAATACTGATTTGAGATGTGTAAAATAAAATCTATGGTTAGGACCCCAATACGGTTGATAAGAATGAGCGTGTGGCTGCAGAGCCTGCCGGAGAACGCTCCCGCGTGGCATAGCTGAGGGCACCTGGCCAAAGCACCACAGACTCATCTGTATCTGGAGAGCCCAGCCCGTAGCACAGGCTAAGATAAAGAGCTGAAACGCACAACCACCCTCACAAAGCAGCAATGCTACTGAGAAGACTGAGAAAGAGGGATGCCATTGATATGATCGAAAGAGTGCGATGCCACTGATGGGATTAAGAAAGGATGATGCAATTGATAAAACACACTGAGAAAGTGACATCATTGATAAGACTGAGAAAGAGCAACGTCAGATCAAAAGAAGGGACAGGATGTAAACCGCTGAAGTCTACAGACTGTACACAATTGGAAGGGAAAAGGGCTCTTGGGGACATTTGCTGCAGAAACATTGATGGAGCTCTAAGTTGTGGGCAACGGAAATTGGCAAGCCAGAGAAATTACCAGAAAGTGTGAATGGATAAAGGGATGCTTGTGTTTGCAAGCAGCTACAGTCAGTAAGACCACAGATACCCTCCTGTCCTTCACAATCTCACTTACATGAGACAAACATTAATGTTAAGAACTGCTGGCATCAGTTAATACATGTGAGAAGTAACTGTATCACTGCAAAGGGGGGTTACAACACTGTGGCTTTCTGAATTGAGAGAGGACTGAAGGGACGCACAACAACGGTCTTTGAGTACCTAAGAGGCCATTCTCTGGGTACGAAGGATGGTGAAACAAAAATAATGTAAGTCACTGAACTGCAGTAAGGTAGTCATCAGGAAAACCTTTTTTTTTGGTGAGGATAATAATGTACAAGGCTGGATTCTTTCTGGAAGTTATGGGATCTCTAACAGTGCAGGTTGGAAATGGCAGCTTGGACAAACATCTATCAGGAAAAAAAAAAGTCACATATAATTGACCTCCTTTAGGAACAGAGGTGGATCAGGTGGACCTTGGAGATCTGGTCCCAGCTCTCTTTACTACGACTTTATGGCTGTAGCAAAGGTTAGCATCAACACTATATTTTGATCATACAAGAAGCACACCTTAAGGGAGATGTCACAATGGCAAACAAACTACAGCAGTTTGCAAAAATGGGCTTAACAATGTTCTAAGTTACTTTAAATTACCAGTTCAGCAGAACATTTAAGCATAGTTCTTGAGTCTTACAGACTTAAGGTCTAAGGACACAAAACACCCAAACCTTGATGCCCTGAGGAAACATAAAACCAGCCCAATGACATCTTTCACAACAAAATTAACTCCAAACCGAAGAAACTCAGTATTAGGGACAGGCTGAGCAGAACCACTGGAAAACATCAGGTATTCTACAAACTGCAGGACAGCACAAACTCCCACAGGTCCCACATAAAGCAAGGCATCTCAAACCTCCTCTTCAGGGAACAAGTGTTAATGGGAGGTTTCCTGAAGAATTGCTGTTGGTAATTAAACAATCGTTCCTCAACGTGTGCTTCAGACACAGAGGGAGACTGATGTGAACTGGAGATACCAGTACTAAGATTTAGTGACCCCATCTGCCACAGCGGTAAATGCACACAAGATTGCCTGTCTTTAACTAAAGCAAGCTCTGTTTCTCCGGGACTTTTAGCTGTCCCGAGCCGCCCGAACAAAGTCTTTCTGTTGACACCCATGGGCTCCCCGGGGTGCGTATGTCAGTTCTTTGTGCTGGCCCTTTTCACCTTAACGTACTCTGGTCAGCCCCCTCGGAATTTCTATTCAATATCACCTTCCTCCGAAGGCTCCTTGAACCTGAATAAACCTGGGTTTTTCCACAAACGAAATAATCAATGCCCACCGACTTGTTGATTCTACCTCGGAAAGCCAGAAGAGCAAAAAGCAGAGTGGTTTGAAACCCAGCCTTTCCAAGTTGTACACTTTGCAGCTGGACAATACAAAATCTATTTTATGGTTCTTGTTAAGACTAGACTAGATCCTCAGAAAGGTCCGATCTGAGCTTGCAGCCTATGAAGCCACCTACCTCCAGATCTAAGATTTCCTACAATAAGATTTCCCAGAGTTTAAAGACGTACAGCGTTTGTTTAAAGCTTTCGGCTTTGGATGCGACTGTGCTCTCCCAACGTCTGCCACCGCATGCCGAGGCCAAGTTCCTCCGCGGAGGCAAGCGAAA
>NW_009633419.1:12737-16143 GCF_000690535.1 Cariama cristata | reverse complement strand
TGCCTGGTGGAGAGTTGGCTGGGGATTGCAGAGCATGTTGCTGCTGTGCCAGAGGGTGGGTGGGATGGGTGGACCCACTGTCCTGTGAGGAGCCCCGGGGAGGCTCTGGGTCAGGGGCTGGGTGCAGCTGCGGTCCCTTTCCCCCTCTCCAGGTGATGCTCTTGGAGCAGACGGGTCAGGCAGTTGGGCCATCTGCTCCCAGCATAGCCACGAGCCGAGTAACTCTGTCTGCCTTCCCGTCATGCATCCTGTAAGGTGCAGGGCATGGGGACATGGTGTTCCTGGTCCTGTATAGCTCTGGAGTCATGCACTGCTGCTAACGACCCTTCCCCTCTCTGCACAAAAAATTTGCACTGTCCCTGGGAAGGAGGTGCGCAGCCCGGCTCTGGCTCTATGGGGCCCACACAGAGGGCAGCTCAGCCCTCCTGTGATGGGGCTGAAGCCTTGAAGCCAGAATACAGTTTTAATTTGGAGGGGTGCCAGCATGGAGGGACTCTGAGGGTGCTGAGGGCTGGCGGATGTGCTGGTGCTGTGCTCAGGAAGGGGAGAACTGCCCAGAGCCGTGCACTGCAGAGAGATGAGGTGCTCACCCGCCTCCCTCCCTCCTCTCCCGCAGCCCCTGCTCACCTGGCTGAGAGCATCCACAAGAAGAAGCACACGCGCCCAACCTTCACAGGGCACCAGATCTTTGCTCTGGAGAAGACTTTTGAGCGGACCAAGTACCTGGCGGGTCCGGAGAGAGCACGGCTGGCCTATTCCCTTGGCATGACTGAGTCTCAGGTGAAGGTGAGTGTTCGTCCCTGCGTGGCACAGGGCGCGTGGCATGGTGGCTGTTAATCAAGTTGGGCCCGTGGGGCGGCAGGTCTGGTTCCAGAACCGACGGACCAAATGGAGGAAGAAGAGTGCCCTGGAGCCCTCCTCGTCCTCGCAGCAGGCAGGGGGCTCTGGCGGAGAACGGGCGGCCTCTGAGACTGAGGACGACGAGTACAACAAGCCCCTGGATCCCGACTCAGATGACGAGAAGATCCGGCTGCTGCTGAGGAAGCACCGTGCGGCCTTCTCGGTGCTGGGCTTGGGCACGCACAGCGGCTGAGCGCTGGCACAGCCCACCCCTCTGGGCCGTGGGGCACCCAGTCTGGCTGCCTGCTTCCTCCCGGGGGGCGGGGGGGGGGACCCCCCCAGCAGATAGCCGGCTGTGGGGTTGGAGTGGCTGCTGCCCCACTCCTGGTGGCACCTGCCCAGGGATCATGGCTCACAGGGCTGGAAGCAGCATGCGTGGGCAGCATCAAGCGTGACCGTGCTGTCGGCATTGATGAAATAAAGGTCCCAGCCCCAGCCAAGTCCCAGCGCTTGCTTCGTGGGCGTGCGGTCCAGGGTGCCCTCGTGATGCTGGGCTGGAGAAGGGGCTGGGATAGCACATATGGGGCAGGGTCTGCTTGCCAGGCAGGGGAAAGGGCCATGGCTGCGGTGCTGTGTGTGGGGCAGGAAGAGCCCACAGGAGTGGGGCAGCCCTGGGGATGTTTCCCAGGGTTTTCCCTGGTTTGGGTGTGCACCAGCAGCAAGAGGTGCTGGTTCAAAAGTCACTTGTTGGGGCCTCTTGTTGGAACCTCTTAGCAGCAAATAAATATCATTTATCTTAACAGTGTGAGTGAGAGCCCATTCACCTGTCGGGGCTGCAGGATTGATGTGGCATCAATAGCCCTGGTGTGTTTGCCTGCCAACCTCGTGGGGCCCCCCCGCTCTGTGCTGCACCCCTGTGCAATGGGGGCTGCGTGTACGCACATGTGTGTACATGTGGGTGTGTACACATGGGTCTGCACATCCCCTGCTCTGGCTCCCCAGGGCTCAGCCCTTGCACACCAATGGTGGATGCCACATAGGGCCATCTGTCCCCAGCTGCCGTGGGGTGCTAAAGGGACTCTTGCTGGCACAGGCATGCTGCTGGGCACCCAGCAGGCTCGGCAGTTGTTCAGCTGAGAGTCAGCTAAGTGCCAACCAGGTGTGAGCAAACAGACCAGCTGTGTCTTGGGAGGAAATCAATAGGAGATAAGGTGCTGCTGGCCTATCATATACGGATTAGCAGCGTGGCACAGGCACTAAGGAGTTGCTGGCGGGGGGGGGGGCTGCAACCCAAGCTACCCTCCGCTGTGGTTGCAGGCAAGGTCTGAGGACAGGCTGGTGGCAAAATCCACCCCTGGGGACAACTGAAGTCCCTGAAGCACTGGGGCTTTGCAGTGGCCCTGAGCACCAACCTTGTGGCGTGGAACTGCAAACCACCACCGTGCGACCCATCTGCCCGCGCACCAGGGCCCGCATTTGGCTTCAAGTCCTCTCCAATCTATCACTTCCCCCCCACACATACACGCTGGGCTGTGGGGACTTTGCAAGGAGACCTGACGGCTCAGCAGGACTTTCCCAGGGCTTAGGGAAGACCGATCTCCCCCCATAGGTCCCTCTCCAGCCCCCCAGCAATTGTGGGGGGCTTATAACGCTTCCCCTTAACCATGCAGCCTCTCTGCTACATCGATGGGACAAACGCCAGCAGATGACAGAACTGATGGACCCTGTGTGAGGACATGGGAGGCTGAGTCCCATGGGCAGCACAGTGCACAGGGATGGGGCCGAGGCTCCGTGCCCCACGCGCCCTGGCCCCGTGGCAGGGCTGGGAGAGCCACGTCACCACCCGCGGGCAGAGCCAGCACTCAGCAGGAGCAGGCTCTGCACGGCAAGAGAAGTGAGGGGCTGCTGTCGGGATATTTTTTTTGACATTTTCTAAGCTGCCCAGTGTGGCTGACAATTTTTAATGTACTAACTGCCTGGTCCAGTGAGCTGATTAATTGGTGCTGTGGAGATCAATAAAAAACAGAAAATTAAAACAATTTTAAAGTGATTAAGTAGTTTAACACCTGTCTGATGCCCCGTCAGGGCTGGGAGACAAATAAAGCAGGTGGCAAAGGGCCTGCTGTAGCCAGGGAGAGTGACAAATCGCAGCCGCAGCTTGGCTGCCCCGTGCATCCCCACAGCCGGACAGGTCCCCCCCAAGCAGTGCTGCTCTGCGCAGGACCCTGGGGCAGTGGCCAGGACCATCCTCCCCCCCGCCCGCTCTGTCCATCGTTTCTCCAGCCATCCTGCTTCCCATGCAGACAGCACTGGCCGTTTGCTGCCGCAGCGGAGCAATCCCTTGTCAGCGCTGGGGGCATCTTGAAAGGGCACACGGAGCCTGGTCAGCAGCAAGCACCAGCTCTGCCCTCCCCAAACCCACCTTGTGCCCCATGGCCTGGGGCTGGGCATCGCTGGGGCATGTGGGCAGGGCTCTGGCCGAGCTTGAGGCAGATCTTGGGGTCGACTGCTCCAGGGGCGTGTGGATGCGAGCGCAGGCAGGGCGGGCTGGGAGGCGGATGGGGAG
>NW_009633419.1:0-12648 GCF_000690535.1 Cariama cristata | reverse complement strand
TGACTTACAAGTGATTATTTATCAAAAGGCCATTAATAGCGGCTCCGGGAATGATGTGCTACTGGGTGGTGCGTGGAGACTAATAGCAAATCAATGCCAGCATCCGGGCAGAATGCATATGAGGGCCCCTGGCCCCCGCGGGCTCCATGGTTGCTGCAGCCAGAGCCAGCAGCCCCTTCCCCACGGGCCACCCAGTGCTCCCCCCGGTTATTTATCGCTTACAAATGAAATGATCGATACTTTTAATCTAGAGCTAAATTTATTAACTTTCTCATCGGAGAGAGACATATTGACTGGGGGCATGGGGAGGGGGGGAGCTGAGGAAAGATGGATGTGTGCCTCCTAACCTGTCCAGCCAGCTCCCTGCCTGCTGCGGAGCATCCTGGCAGCAGTGGAGCTGCTGGGGATGGTCCCCCAGCACGGCCGGGGTGGTTGAAGGTGTCACAGAACCAGGGAGGGGGGCCGGTAGGGAAGGGCTCCTGCACATCACTGCGGCATCTGTGACAAGGGCCGGGGTGGGGGGAGAGGGTGGAGACACAAACTGTGGGCAGAAGACTTGTGGGCACCCGCAGCAAGATCTGAGCACCCAGGGGTGCTGCTGCAGGTACCAAAGCCCATGAGGCCTGCCCATGCCCATGCTGGCAGGGGCTGTGGAGCGGCCTTTGCACAACCTGAAGGCAATGCCCATACTCCCCTGCCGCCCCCAGAGATGAGAGCTCTGGGTGCACAGCCCTGAAGGACAAGGAGGATGTGGGTGAGGGCTCGGAGCGTGCTGCTGGCTGCGGAAAGGCAAAGGAGAGCCTGGAGACCATGCCCAGGCAGCGATGCCCAGGGCTGCATCCCCCCCCTCTGCAGCTCAGCACATGGGGAAGGGGCACACACAGGACCCAGTGAGCCTGGCACTGATCAGGCACCCCACAACTCTCTGGGGCACCCTCCAAAGCCAGCCAGACCATGGCATGGGGGGGGGGGAAGGCAGGCAAGGGGGTCCTTAGTCCAAACAGCCCCCTGAGCAAGGGAAAAGCTTTGCAAGCCTTGAGGCTGGAGCAGCAAAGCTCAGTCAGGCAAAACTGCAGCTGGATTAGGGTAGTGCCCCGGGCAGAGGCTGCCATGGAGGTCAGCAGGAGCTTTTTGGGCAAGCCCATGACTCAAGCAGGAACTGGAGCAAAGACAGCTCGTCCAATGTTCTGATTAAATGGGACAGACAAGTACTACAGGGTAAAACACACCTGCTTGGTAACTGAAACTTAACCACAGTATGGGTTAACTCCCATATGCTATACGCAGCTTTTCTTATACAACTAAAAGCTAATGGTCAAAAACTCTGCATAAATGTAACTGCCAAGGAGATAAGGGTTGCGCGTTTTTTTTTTTTTGTTTTTTTGTTTTTTGTTTTTTTTTTTGAGTAGTAAAGCAACAGCCCCATCGGTTAATAGAGACACACAAGGATTGGTGAATTGGTGATAGGAGCTGTACTTAGTAAGTTGGGTAAAACAAGTAAACCAAAATGCTGGTGAACAGCCCCTTAATGCGATAATCAACTGCTAATTGAGGGGGTCCTAGCCTGGGTATCTGAGCTATTTATTAGTAACAAGCAGTTTTGTCTTCTATCATCGGTAGCACACAACTATCTCCTGCTTGGCTTCAGCTGCTTTTCTTTTGTTATCTTAGAGAGGGAAAGGAAAAGATACCAGGCTTTGCTTCTTTTTCATTTTTCACCCCTCCTAGATCATAGCTGAAGTTGGGCAGAAGAGAATATGAAATTGGGGTAACAGTGAAAAACATGGGGCCTCTAAGGGTGTCCTCCAGCACCAAACAAGAAGAGCCCGGTGCCTCTTGGCGGGGCTGGATGTTAATGGTGCTCACGTGTAACATCACGGATAACTGAATGCAATGTTTGTGTAGGTAAGGTGCCTCGGTGTGTATATTTATAAAGGATCATATTTTGAGCACTACAAGAAGCAAAGGTAAATCAATTCAGTATAGAAATATTTCCCATAATTGTACGTTAACATATCATACGCTGTTAAGTGTAGCTTTACATCACCGTGAGTAAGGAAGATTGTCCCCTCTCAGGTATTGAACTAGGAACCGTTTAGTTTATTTGTGCTTAAGTTGATGGTCCTGGGGTAGGTGGAAAATAGCACACGTGGAAAATGAGGCTTCTCAACTATGAGGACACGGTGTGCATACCCTGCTTGCACATTGTCTGTGTGCAGGGAAAGATGACCCAAAAGAAGGGTTTTGAAGCCACTAACAACGCAAAGCAGGGAGACCACACAGAACTGAATAATGTAAGTGAGGGTATCTGCATTATGTCTCTTGGGAAAGGTTAGGGGAGTTCCTGGACTCTTTTTTTCTCTGTTTCTTGATATAATGGTGTTTTACCCAAATAAAAACAAACAGGAACTAAACTACCTTGAATCCATGTTGGTAGCTAGTACAGGGAAATTCCAATTTAAGGCCACTGACACAGAATAGCTGTCCTGACCTGGGGGGGTAGCAGATGCCGTCTCCCACCAACCACCACTTAGGGTACAAAGGAGGCACTTCAGCATTGCCTTCTCTAGTGTCCTAGAAAATGCAAGCTGGCTTCTGTAGGTAGCAGTGAAACAGCATCTGCTTGTAAGAGCCGGCAGAGGACACAATGAAAGTGCTAAAGTTTGTAGGAACATACAGAAAATTGTGAAGTACATGGGATGAATGCTCAAATGCAAGTTGTTTTACTGAATTATTATTATACTTGCAGAGCTCAAAGGGAAAGGGCTACCACCTCCAGCACAAGATTTCAGTTTCCTTGGAGCAAGTTGAGATTATACATGTGCATGTTGGTGCATAACAACCCACGATTTCCCTCAGGAAACATTTGCAAGGGGATCTCCTGCGCCAGCCATGGAGTCTCAAACTCTCCTACCCACTCTGGGTTCCCACCATAGCACATACGGATTCCGTAAGAGCCCCACCAGTGACAAGTGCCTGGCAACCAGTTCCAGGGGACAGAGGGAGGCCTCCAAAGAGGATGATCCTCATCACCTGAGGAACCTGAGCAAAGAGGCTGTTACTCAGAGGCTGGAGAAGCAATAGCCTGCGTGTGCCTATGACAGGAGTGTGGCAAAGGGAAAAGGAAAGGTTTCTCCTTCTGGAAGTAAAGCTGGAAATAGGGTTTATGCCGCAGATGTGAGAGGCACAGGCTCATGACGACTCCCTTGGTTGTCAAGGCAGCTATTTCAGTGCAGCTCACCAGTCTCTGTGCCGTGGGAGACTTGTGACTGACACACATGCACATCAACACACGAGCCCTCCCCCTGGGCCTGTAAACACCATATGGAAGCATATGACACCATAAGTGTTTCATTTACTATTGCCCCTGCAAGGGGCTTCACTGTAACAGTAACGAGAAGGCATCTTTGCCAAGAGCTGCCCAGGGCCTCAAGGCTCTAGGCAGTAATAGTGCCTCCAGGAAAGAACAGCCAGAGGATGAAGGAGCAAGTCCAAGCAGCTCTGGAGTAGCCAGAGTCCAAAGATTCAGAGCTGCTTCAGACCAGCCCTGGCTCGTGCTGGAGGCAGAGGGCTCTGGCCAGGCCCAGTAACATTGCTGGAGGCAGAGGGCTCAGGAGCGGCTCCGGTCTTCATGGTTGCCTACAATCATTTTGCTGTAGAGTTTCTGTTGCTCCTCCTTGAACGTGTCTTTCACCTTCTCCCTCTTCAGTCCTCCATCCCTGGGGAGAAAGTCACATCAGAGGAGCTGCAGGCGTGCACTGTCTGAAAACTTCAGTTGGGGCTGCTCGGAGCAGGTCAGAGCTCCTGCAACAGCCAGACAGCTACACTTCTACCTTACGTTGCCAGGGCACACTGCATACCAACTGTCCCCAATGGGAATTATTTTCACACCTTGCTCTGCCAGGAGCTGCACACCCGTGGCCCCACACTGTGCTCAACATGGCAGCTCCGTCAGAAGTGTGAGCTGCTCTGATACCACTACAGTAGACTGCCCGCAGAGTCCCTCTGCCTCCCAGGTTCTGAAGAGCTCAGTGCCTGAAAAAGGAAGTTCCGAAGCTCAACCCACTTTGCTGAGCAGCATCAAGTCAGAACCAGGGCATCCCAGTGCAAGCTGGAATCACAGAACGAAGCCCTGAGGCCCAACACATAGAGCAGAAGCAAAGACTTTGGTCCCTGCTACAGAAGAGTAGCTTTGGAGGTCACAGGCAAGATGTATCTCCATTTCTCCATAGGCCTTCTCCATAGCCCATCGCAAGACACAAACTTAGTTCTACAGCCCACAAGCACATACCAGGACCCAGGGCCAAGGAACCCTGGCATCAGAAAGAGAAACGCCTGCTTGGACTCACCAGAGCAGATCCACAAGGCCCCCCTGCCTGGCAATGGCCGACTTCACTCGATTGGCAAACTGGACAGCGTCCTCTTCGGGCTGTGGCAATTAAAGGGGCTAAACAGGTAGCAGATCAGATAGGCCAGGTTCACCTTACTTACCTGCCTCGTCATTGGGGGCAAGTACCAGACGCTGCAGACAATGGCCCAGCTGGTCATCATCCTAAGGAGGTAGGTTACCATGCCATACTTGCTGCTGTTCCAAAAGGCATCTCCAAACTGCGGGTCATACTACGGAGGCAGAAGAGCTCATGAAAGTCAGGCAGTGGTTGCACCGTCCCCGAGGCTCCAAGTTCCACCCCAAGCCCAGCTACAGGCCAGCCCTCCCAGAGCACTACACAGAGCGACCTCAGCTTCCCCATGCCCTCAGACCAGGCTGTTGACCCATCAGTGCCAAGATCGGGCTGTCAAGACTGAGCTCTCACACAAAGGGCTACTTGTGCTGCAGGAATGTTTGCCGTCTCATACCTTGATGGCTACAGGGTAAACTGTGGCTCCAATTTCAAAGCTCCCCTTTTTGAACATCATCACAGATGTGTTGTTGATGCAGGTTCCTGTAAGAGGCAAGCACAATCTTCTCAACCTCCCTTTAAAAGTCAGTTCAGAAATCTCAGCTATACACGTAAGGGCTAGGGCACAGGCACCCAGCAACTGCCCCCTAATTTCAAACTCTGCTCTCTATGTGCACAGGATGCCTCACTGGGACATCATATATCTGACTTCCACATTCTGGACTCAGTCAGGTCTAAAGATGTAGAGTCCCCTTTGTCTCAGTGAAGGGTCTCAAGGCCCTGGGCTGCATAAGAACGGAAGGAACAGAGATGTAGTGCTGTCCTCATGTGCCCTCTCCACCTTGCAAGGTTTGTCTGGCCTTGCTCCACAACTCACCTTCTGGAAAGATAAGAATAGGCAGTTTGCTCTTGTCCTGGACATGCTCTGTAAGCCTAAACAGAAGAGTGTCGCCAATTAGCACAGGGCACAGAAGCCATCACTATCAATCCACACAGTACCGTCCTTATCCTGCAGTCACTGGGGACTATCTGGGTGCCAGTAACAGTGGCACAGTCTCCCAGCACCCAGGAGGCAAAGCAGCGTCCTCACCCAAGGGAAGTGAGCAGCTCCCCCCGCCCTTTCCCAGCCTCCAGACCTCCTCCTGCAGCCAGCAACTGTCACACCTTTTGGCGACGAGGTGACGATCTTTGACCTCAGAGCGTTCAAACCAGACGTGAGGGCAAGCTTTCACCATGGCTCTCTGTATCACACCCATGAGCCCTCCATGGACCTGACCCACCTGAACAGGGCAAGAAGACACAAGTTACAAGACCTGGGGAGACATGAAGGCCAAGGCAGCTCCTAGCTTCACAGCCAAGTTGAGGTTCATCTTTCTACCCCTGCCCTGGAAAAGCTGAGAGGAAAAGTCTCAGGCTTTGACCAGAAGGACAGATGTAGCAAGATCCAAATGCTTTGCAGACTGCAGGAGGTTCAGCTGGGGAAGTGCTTTGCTCTTCTATGGATAGCAAAGTCCAGAGCTCTACTTGCAAAGTGATGCCCAGAGATCCCTGATGCTCCAAGTTCCAGGTCAAGCTTTCCAGAAAGCCATACACACAACAGGACATCTGTGCACAGGGGCTGAGAGTGCCCTGCAATGTCATGCAGGGAAAAGTAGTTCTGCATGCTCAAAAGCCTCTTGCTGCCTACTCCTTGTCCCATGCAATATGCTTGTTGCTCCCACCACACACGTGGCCAGGCCCTGGCAGGCAGAGCTGGGACTGGGGTGCAGACCTTACCATCGCGTAGTAGCCATCACTGGCCAGGATGATCACATCAATGGGAGATGTGTGATTTGCCACGCAAATGCCTCCATTTCGGGGTCTGTTTTCTCTAAATGCAAAGCAAAGGTACAAATGAGGACAGAGGAATGAAGTGTGAGGCCTGCAAGAGGCACAGCACAGAGGAGCTAGTGGGAAGGGACACCCCGCAGCTGACAGTGTCTCCTTACCGGTCATGGTAGGTGATGATGGCTGTGAGGGCACGCACACAGATCCGGTAACACATCAGGTGGACATGCTTGCTCAGGAACTCCTTACACCTGCAGCCCAGGACAGAGACCATCACCTCCCAGTTCTACAATCTCTCCCATAGAAAGACACCTGGTCCTGGGTTTTGCCATCAGCTTATGACCACTGATTCTTAACTCACGAGAATCAAACTTTGGTCTTTGTTCTCTTCTGTTATTACTCTTTTCAGAGTCCAGGGCTGAGTGCTCTGTCACAGGTTTAGTGCTCACATCTAGGCCCTTTGTTTAAAATTACAGTGTTTCTGTTCCTGAGAGGCTACAGATGCCAGGACCACCTGCCTTGCCTGCAGCAGGCAGAACAGATAGGCCTTGCAGGAAAATTTCAAGATTATCAGGTCTCAAACTGCACAGAGGGCTCCCGGTCCCCTCTTCCCTCAAAGACAAACTCACCTTCCATTTGGCAAATATCCCACCACTGTAGTACCAGTCACCAACAAGCTGATGCCAGTAAATGCCAGGGCTATCCTGCAGAAAGAGGGAAGCTACACGTTTAGCAAAACCAGGCCACGGGCCCTCCTTATCAAGCAGCCTGTCTCCCCTGATCACGTTGAACAGGGTCGGTGGGGCTTGGAGACCAGCTGCACTCGCTGCAGCGGGAACAGGCCATCAGCATCACCTCGGCAGGCAGGTTCCCACAGCAGCACTCACCTGAGAGGCAGAAGGAAGCAGTAGCGGATGAGCACACCCAGTCCCCAAAGTACAGTGAGGCGCAGGCTGATATACTGGAAGTTGTAGTTAGTCCTGCTGAGCAGGTTCCAGGACTCCAGCTCTTCAGCTGAGAACCTCTTGGTCACTTCATCATCCATGATGGTCTCGATGCCTTTGCGGCAGAAATAGAAGATATCTGAGAGCTCAAACTCAGGGGTGTCCAGGGCTTTGCCACTGCCACTCCGGCGGATCTCCTTGATCTCCTCTTCCAGTGATGTTGGCTCCTTTGCAATGATACCTGCAACGTGCCGCAGGCAGCTCTGAGCAAAGCGTGATTTGCCTGCTCAAAGACAGCTCAGAGCCAGGGCCCTTACTCGCCTGCCTTTCTCCTTTCTCCAGTCCAGACACACATAAACCCGTCCTCCCAACTATCTAGAAATGAAGCACTCCCTGGGTGCTTCCCTCCCCTTCCTCACAAAATGGACCTCTCCATAGCTCCCTCCAATCCGTCTACATGGAAAAGGCTTCCCTCAGCTGCTCAGAGACACCACATTTATCCCACCTCCCCAAAAGAATTTTGAATTTCATATGTACCCATGCAGAGCAAGATCTTACCATTGACATAGGGCTTGTATAATGGATGGTTCTTCTCCTTGGCACCACGTTCTATTCTTAGTGTCGCCCACTGCAAGAGACACACATGACAAGCAAGATTCGCGAGGTCTGTAGCTCCACTTCGTGCTACCCCTGTTTTACAGTCGACTTCCAGGGAAGACCATGGTTAAGGGGAGAAGATGGGGCTAAAGCAGGGGGCTTCCGTACAGAACTGTGAGTGATGAACACAACTGAATCGAGGTGGAAGCAGAGACTGGCCTGGGAAGAACATTTTTTACAGCAGAGATCTCTGCCTGCAATGGGACAAGAGGACTGATGGGGAGGTGACTAGCAGAGGCGCAGGACAGCCATGATGTGCACACGTTTGTGTGCCAATTCTGCATGGCACAGTGCCAGCAAGAAGCAGGGAGTGTCAGAGGGAAGAGGGCTCAGTGGTGAGATGGCACAGCAAGATTTTCTGCAGCCTCCGTGTCCTGTAGGCTCTGTTGCACATGGCATGTGGTTGTCGCTGCACATCTGCGTCCATCCTGCTGGGGTAGGCCACATCACAACACAGGAAGCCGATCACGGGACTGGTGCTATTTTTCAACCTTCATTTCTTCCAAGCTCCATACAGAGATTGTGTGTTCAGGCTGCTGCTAAAAACATTAGGCTGATGATGGGATGGGATCCTTCACTCCCCAATTCAGCTAACAGCTGCTGCTGCTTCTCAGCTCCCCAGTCAGTCCAAAACAGCAGCGGCAAGCACCCTCAGACAGCTCTCTGGCAGCTGGCTGCCAAATCCCATGCCCAGACTACCTGTTATCCACAGAAATCTCTCTCAGCTAATTCTCAAGGGCATCAGCAAAAACTACAGGCTGGATTTCTGATCACTCTTCCTGCCTGCCTTCCATGTAACCCTCTCAGCCTCACACTCTCCTGCATTATACAAGCCTGGGAGAACAAACTTCTAAAGGAGGCCTTGTGTACAATGTGGTTATTGCTCCAGGCTAGTTGATCCATCAGGGATCTGTGAAGAAGCGGAAGTCGTTGGGAATTCCTGGCATCCCGGTCTCAGCCCACGCCATCATCAGATCAGGAAGCAGTGATGTGGGAATGCTAATTGTATATGGAGCGTTCCGCTCACCTAGCAGCCTCCTCTGCCAGCAGAAGGAACCGGCAGGATTACAGAAGATTGTCTAGATGCTGCCATCCCAGGAGAAGTCAGAAGAGGAGCTCTGATCCAGCAGAAGCTGGAGAAGGCGCAGCACATCTCTATCCTGACTGCAGCAGCAGAAACCTCAGACTCCCACCTGGGAAGCACCAGGCAGGTCTCCCTCACCACCAACACAGATGTGCAGCTGCCATCCCAGGCTCCACAGCTCTGGCTGTGTCCCACAAGTTGCCAGACTTGAGCGCTGCCCCTCTGGGCTAGGCCTCTACAGCTCGGAAAATCTTCTGGGTAAATAACACTCCCCAAAAATACAATTCTGAATGACCAAACTTAGGGAGTGAATTTTCCACCAAATATGCGAGCAGTTGTGCCAGAGTGCTCCTCTCTCTGACCACAAAGATTTTTTGATAAAAGCTGAAATAGACTTCAAAGTCTTTTCAGAAAAACAGTTTCAAAATTAAACACCAAAATAGGTGTCAAGATTAAACATTCCTGAATCGAAGAAAGAAAAAAAAATTAAAATAAGGTGAAAAGTTCCATTTCAGATCAACCAAACTTCTTATTAATTTCTTCTCCCAGTTCAGTCACTAAATTTGAAGTCAGGTCTTCAGACGTCTGCGTGAACGAAGCACCTCACAAAGCCCAGAGTCTTCCCATTCACACCTCAGGCTTTTGGGAGGGCTCAAAGTTTAAAGAGCTGAACATTGCAAGCTCCAGGGCTGCCTTCCCAAGCCAGCCAGTACAGAGATACTCCTAAGGAAGACCAGCCCTGTACCACAAATCCTTTATCAGCTTGAACTCCATGTTTAAGAGCCTAAAACCTCCCTATCAAGCACAGGGCACCGCTTTTCTTTTTGCTTGGGCTGCCAGGGTAGGGTGGTGTAGGCTTTATCTACTAGGAGTTTGGCAAAAATTCTGGTCTCACCAGGGACTTGCTTCAAGGTGAGGTGTTGGCTGTGAGACAGCCCATAAAATTAGTCTGCCAAAGGCAGGCAAGGGAACAGCATGACCCCAAGCTGGAAAATTCCACTTGGCCTCTCTGTGCCAAGAGGGTCAGCAAGGGCTGCTGGTCATCCTCAGAGGCTGCAGGTCCAGACACGGCTGCTAGGTTCCGCAGATAAGCAGGCAGCACTCTGGGACAGAAGATTGTTGAGAGCTCTGGGTTCTGGACATGGACCGCTTGGGGGTTGCAGTACAGAAAATCCTGCCTTACCTCCTGCTTCTGCTTCATCCAAATATGTCCCGGAGAGGAGCAGCCGGCTGACTGCAGCCTTGTCCCTCCCCATCACACCCTACACCTCTTTTTGGCTTCTTCCCACATCAAACTTTAAGAGCACCCTGCCTTGTCTGGGACGTTAACCCACCCAAGCACGTCTACAGATCCTACTGTACAATTGCATACTTACGGGCCACATTATCCCACTAGTTTACTTGAAGACCTACTGGATTAATTACAGTGAAAAAACATCCCACAAACAGAGGTCTAGTAAACTCCATTTGGCTGAGAATACCCAAATGGGTCATCTGGGACCCGCACACATCACCAATAAACCAATTTCCCACTCCAGTCATCTGCGATGCTCTGCTGAGGGGCAAAAGCCTCCTTCCTAGCACAACCACGCTTGACAAGACCCCTGTAAACGCACAGAAAATTCAGAAAACATGACTTACCTGAAAAATCTTTAATAAAGTTTTCATGTAAACCTTGCGGATGCCAAAGGAGACTCCAAAAATTGCTGGCACAATGATGAAAACCAGAAGCAGAGTGAAGAGGACAGTTATGGAAATCCCCAAGAGATTAACAAACAGGTTGTCAAAGGGGAGCAGGAGGAACATGATGAAGGGCCCAGGCAAGGCTGGTGCCCTGCAGCCAGACAGAAGGGCTGCCTGCAGCGATCAACCAGTCCTTCTGTTATTCAGCAACAGTCTCACACGTGCACTGAGTCCGCAGCCTGCTCACAGACCCCATTCCAAAGTTCACATCCTTTTTGGGCCCTGCGAGAGAGGGAATGCAACAGGATCAGGGAGAGCAGTTGGGAAAACAAGTAAACAGTCTGCCAGAAGCCCAGGTGAGTTCAGCGTGGGCTGAGGAACTCAAAGAAGACAGAACACGCACACAGGTTCCTCCATGGACGTGCAGCGGGTGCTGCAGTGACACAATTGTGCGAACGGATATCCTCCCAAGGTGCTGCTAAGCAAGTCCTGCCGTGGGGCAGCTTGTGAAGAAGCTGGCAGCAGAATTCCCTTCTGGCTCCTGACAGCATGCAGAGTCTCTTCACAGGGACAAGGTGGAGTCCATCCCTGAGCCTGCATTGGAGGAGATCGAGGGAGCTGGCACTTGCAAGAGCCTACCGTATGTGGAGCTATTATTGTTCTTTCCGTGAGGACACAGGCACTAGCGCAGATCCTTGCATGACGCCTGGAACAAGTTTAATTCCAGAGGCCCCTGGCATCCACTCACACTGAAGGGTCGTTACAGACACGAATGAAGCCTATGTCCCTGGAAAGCTCTTCAAACAGCGAGCTGGCTTCTTGGCAGATGAGGCACTCACATGCCACCAGTGCTAGTGGAGGAAAGAGAAACCGAAGTCAGGCAAGTCACGCAGCTCGGAGAGACGTCAACTCAGAGAGAGTGGCAGGAGGCCAGGGACAGTGGGCTCTGAAACCTGCCAGGCTGTGCTTGGGCTGAGGTCACATCACTCAGAGCAGCTCCTGAAACACAGCAGACTCAGACTGGCTCTTCAGCTAATGCCTGGCACTGTCACAGACTTGGGAATCACCCCCTGCTGCCACTCGTCCTGTGTTTTCATACCATCCACACCTCAGATTGAGCAAACTCATCCAGAACCACGCCTAGAACAAAGGAGGCTGCAATCAGGTCCCAAGTACAGGAAAGGAGCCACTGGAGTGACAGAAAACTCTTCCTCGTGACAAAGATCTTATTGCCTTTCTCATTTCAGAAGCATCCTAGAGCACTGAGCTAGCTGGGTACCCAAATTCCTGGGGAGGCATCACTTCCTCTACTCCTGCACACACATCTCACCCCCTTGAGTCACGCAGGGCAGTTTTACAAACAGTTCAAGACAGGAAGTTAGGTCAAGGGGAGAATTATTGCTGATGATTAGCTAAAGTGGAACTTGTTGGGGCACAGGGATCAGTCAAAGGTCAGACACTCGGTGCTACAGCCCTTCTGGTGGAGGATGCTCAGGGGAGACTGCCCTCCAGATACCACCTTCATCCGGCTACAGAGTGTCAGCCTGAGGATGGAATTTAACAGGTACCTGACAAGCACACAGGAGCAGAGGAGAGTCTGGGAAGATCCGCTTCCTCCTCTGCACAGTGTGTTCCAGTTGCGGGTTTAGCACTGCTGTACCACTAATGCTAAGAATATGGTTAGTGCTTCAAAGGAACATGCACGCCTGCATAAATCGTGTCCTGGGAGAGGCAGCTCTATGGCCACGTGTGTAATCGCCCATTATGCCAGAGCTCTCACCCATCAGAACCAGGACTTGTGCTGGCAAACTGGTCAGACCGGCCATCGGAGCTGGCAGCTGCTGCCCTAAGAAGGGCTCAGTTATTGCATTCCCTCACTGTGTCACCCAGCTGTGGCCCCTCAAGGCAGGTCACGCAAGAGGTAACACGTATGGCCAGCACCCACGTGTGAAGAACTCTGGGCAAGCACAGGCAGCCATGCCTGCTGGCTACAACCTCTGGGGCTCCCGGCAGGACGATGCTGCTGATGCCCCAGGGCTGCCAGGATGCCTGG
>NW_009633418.1:0-2137 GCF_000690535.1 Cariama cristata | reverse complement strand
GCCGTCCCGCTGGCAGGAGTCGTCCGACAGCACCAACACCACCATCGAGGACGAGGACACGAAAGGTGACGGGGGCGCGGGAGGGCTGCGGGGCGGGGCTGGTGCTGGGCTGCACTGGGAGGGTGCTGGGATGCACTGGGACAGAGCTAGGATGGCACGCAGGATGCGTTGGGATGCACTGAGATGGCGCTGGGATGCAAATGGACGGCACTGGGTTGGACTGGGATGGCACCAGGATGCGTTGGGGTGCACTGGGATGGCACTTGGAGGGTGCTGGAATGCACTGGGATGGAACCGGCATGGCACTGGGATGCGTTGGGGTGTACTGGGATGGCACTGGGATGGAGCTGTGCTGCACTGGGATGGCACTTGGAGGGTGCTGGAATGCACTGGGATGGAACCGGCATGGCACTGGGATGCGTTGGGGTGTACTGGGATGGCACTGGGATGGAGCTGTGCTGCACTGGGATGGCACTTGGAGGGTGCTGGAATGCACTGGGATGGAACCGGCATGGCACTGGGATGCGTTGGGGTGTACTGGGATGGCACTGGGATGGAGCTGTGCTGCACTGGGATGGAGCTAGGTTGCATTGCAGTGCACTGGAACGGCACTGGGATGCACTGGGAGGGTGCTGGAATGCCCTAGGATGGAGCTGGGATGGCGCCAGGATGCACTAGGGTGCACTGGAATGGAGCTGGGATGCACTGTAATGACACAGGGGTGGCACTGGGATGCTCTGGGATAGCACTAGCTTGCATTGGAGAGAACTGGGATGGAACTGGGATGCACCGGAATGGCATGGGGGCAGACTGGGATGGCACTGGGATGCTCTTGAATGGCTGTGGGATGGCACTGAGGTGCATTAGGGTGCACTGAGATGAACTGGGATGGCACTGGGATGCACCGACATTGCACTGAGATGAACTGGGATGGCACTGGGGTGCACCGACATGCACTGGGGTAGCACTGGGGTGCACTGGGATATACTGATGTGGCACTAGGATGCACTGGAATGATGCTGGGACACGGTAGGATGATACCGAGATTGACTGAGATGCACTGGATATGACTGGGCTGTTCTGGGATGTATTGGCATGGCATGCAGTGGAATGGCACTAGGACTAGTAGACCGGCACTGAGATGCAGTGGGATGTCACTGGGATGCACTGGGAGAAAGTGGAGTAATGATATGCTCTGGGGTAGTACTGGGACACACTAGGATGGAACTGGGCTGTGTTGGAATATGCTGGAGTGGCACTGGGATGCAGTAGGGTGGCACTGGGATGCAGTAGGGTGGCACTGGGATGCACTGGAGTGGCATCGGGATGAAAAGAGGCATCGGGGTATAATAGAGTGGGCTGCATTGGAATGGCACTGGACCACACTGGGATGGCACGGGGGTGCACTCAGACACACTGGATTTCAACAGCATGACACTGGGATGGAACTGGGCTGAACTGGAATGTGCTGGAAGGGCACTGGGACACAGTAGTTTGGCACTGGGTTGCATTGCAATGCACTGGGATGGCCGTGAGATGTACTGGTGTATACTGGGGTGTATCAGTGTGTCCTGGAATGGTACGGGAACGCTCCGTGATGTAACTTGAGATGTAGTGGAATGCACTGGGGTGTCACTGGGATGCAGCAGGATTGCACTGGGATGGAACTGGGGCGTATTGGAATGGCACTGGGATGTAATAGGATCTCACTGGGATGGGTTGTGATGCACTTGCATGGAACTGGGATCTATTGTAATACACTGGGATGGCCCTGAGACACAGTGGGACGGCACTGGGAGACACTGGATGTGTTGGGATGCACTGGAATATATTGGGGCATGCAGGGGCAACATTGGGATGCACTAGGACGTGCTGAGCTGGCACTGGGACGCTTGAGCATGCCGGGAGGGCACTGGGGTGGCACCGGGCAGCCCTGGGACATGCTGGGAGGGCCCAGGACCCCCGGGCCGTGGGGATGCTGGTGCTGGGGTGGCAGAGCTGGGGGGGCCCTGTGTCTGTCCCCACGTCCGTCTGTCCGTCTCCAAGTGTCCGTTGCAGTATCCCAATCCCATCCACCCATTCCCACATCGTGTGTCCATCCTTCTCCCCCCTGGCCTCCGCCCTCCCATCTCCATTG
>NW_009633417.1:0-527 GCF_000690535.1 Cariama cristata | reverse complement strand
ATTGGTATTCAGGGAGCGCTTGTCCTCACTACAAAGCAATTTAAATGCAAATATTTCAATCTGGAGCCAGGCCACCAGAGCCATCAGGGAGGGAGCACCCAGAGCTGCCGGGGAGGGGCTGGGGGCCAGCTCCCCTCTCCGTCAACGGCGTGGGGAAACTGAGGCAGCGTTAGGTGCTGATGCTGTGCGCGTCCTCTCTCTCAGATCGTGGCGGAACTGTGGACATGCTGGAGACCTGCTTCCCCTACGTCCTGCTCCGCAACGCCTACCGCGAGGTGTGCCGGGAAAACCTGCTCAGCAGGGTCCCCTCGCACTGAGCCCCGCTCGGTGTCACCCCCTCCCCTCAAACCGCCCTGCGCCGGGACCCTCAGGTCCTCCCTCAACTGCTGGATGCCACCACGGTGTCCCCAGCTGTCCCTGTCCTGTCCCCGAGTCGTCGCCACCTTCACTAAACCACTTTTCCTCCCAATGTCTGCGTCCAACTCGTGTCTGGGGGGACCTGGGGAATATTTGGGGCCGACTTTGCC
>NW_009633416.1:26379-35352 GCF_000690535.1 Cariama cristata | reverse complement strand
TTTCTTGCTGGTGGCACAGGGTTGAGATATGGTTTGGGATGGCCTGTCCGGGCGGGACCGGGGGTGTCCTGGTGACTGAGACGGAGGAGAGGGGTTGCGGGTACAAGAAGTGTCGTGCAGGTCATGTATCCGACTCTCAGGAGTATGCTGCTGGGAAAATATGTAAACAAACCACAAATTTCTCTCTTTCTCTAATTTCCGCTTCCATCTATTATGAATAAAGAGAAAATTATCTGGGCCGCTTACTTCTATTTTAACATTAATTTGCGCTCTTCTGACATACAGCTTCCCCCTACTCACTGGAAGACTTTTTTGGTAACGGTCCGTTTGTTGCTTTCACGGTAAAACTGGAAATACTTATGCCAAAATAAAATTTACGGGTGAGCTGCACAGAACTGAAATAACCCTTTTCTGTTCATTCTAAAGGTGCTTTTCTTTAAGAACAATACTGTTCACAGAAAGCATCTTTTGGTTCTCTGGATTTTAAGCAAAAGCAAGTCCTGATGGTCTATTAGAGGTCTTTGATCTTTCTTTTGTACGTATGAAGAAAAGAAGCAAAGTTAATTATTACCAGTTTAACCTTCTAAAGCTTAAGCATTGCATTTTGCATTTCACTGTGGAGCCTGGCAGCCTGAACAATCTGCTGTTTCCTATTCCACGGCTTCCTCAAAATTTGATCAGACGTGTAATAATGACAACAGTTGTCTATACAACTCAGTATTTTTCCAAAAGTTGATAATAGTTTTTTCTCCTTACATAAAATGAGGATGATATGTGTATGTGTGTGCGCAGAACAGACTAGTACCATAGCCAGACGCAGAAGGTACGTTCTTACACCTGCTTCACTTGCACCTGCCGACCACCTGCTCACGCCCCCTTCTGCGGTCACGGATCCAGCAAAGCATTCAAGCACCAGCGCTCTGAGTAAAATCCACCGGACTGCTCGCTGGACGTTTGATTCTCATCACTGAAGTTACTGGCTGACCCGAAGCTACTGCAGTTGGGTATCCAGCTGGTACTCGCTGTTTAGGGATCTAAAAAGCTCTTCTAGAAGAAGCGCTTGTGATTCCTGTGCGACAGCCGAGAGAGAGGCGTCTCGGCAGCCCCGCAGAGGGAGGTGCTGTCTTCCCAATTCATCCCTTAAACTTTGCTGAACTGAGACAGGAGCTTCCTTGAGAAACATGCAGTGGGTTTACCCTTCTCTGTTTACGATGTGAGGACCTGAAGCTCTTAAGGAGGTTGCTTCATTTTTTCTCCTAAATGTTAGGCAAGAATTAGCAAGGCTCTTAAGTTAGGCAGGTTAGATCCCATTTTAGGAATTTTGGGGGAAACAGAACAAAGCTCAGGGCTGCTGTTCATGCCCAAAGTGCTTCATTGGGTCAAAGCCATAGAAGATAGTCAGCTGATAGAAATGAGAATTTTCTGGAGATGTTTCTTAAATACAACTAAATCTTCAGAAAAATTTGTGGTGGGACAAACAGTCAAACCTATCAAACAATTGACCGTGGTTGTACAACCCCCTGCCCCTTGTGCTTAACAAGGCTCTTCTACTGTTCACACTGTGCCTAAAGTGCTTGTATCGTATACACCAGATGATTTACCACGTTGCTTTATATACAGGCTATCATCTGCACCATTTCACTGATCACCTTTCCTCTACTTCAGTCCATCGGAGCTCCATCGGACGTTCAGAGAAGAGGTCGGGAATCATCACAGGAAACACAGTGCCATCATGACAGCCCGCTCACTGGCCACGCAGCCATCGTCCGTGCTAACCTCAGCCTTTCCATGTGGCACAGATACTGGATGTCCTGTTACAAATGTCACACCAGCAGCATCCGTGCAGCTGCAAGCTTTCCTCATGCACATCTACTGGGGCAGCTGTCCCCTGGTGATCAGCGATGGGCTGCTGGTTTACAGAGGTGGAAGACCATTTTCAGAGCCTTTCGTGGCAGGTCAGCACCGGCTCTGAAGCAGTAGTTGTCAATCTAGGCCCCAGTTGTAGTCAGAAGTGCTGATCATCCCTCTCCTAAAGTGTTACGGGGATATTGTTCCATGAGGCCAGTCAGTCCTGTGGTCGGGAGAGATGCTTCAGAATACCCAAATCCACCCACCGGCATGATCTGCATTGCCATCCCCGTAAAAGCTAACGCCCTGTTTCTCCTTCATCACGTGGGTGTTGTTAGTCCGGGTATTGCTGATACCAACTCCTGTTCTCTGCTGCAGTGCTTACAGTCGCCTTGAGAGTCACAAGGTTTGTAAGAACTTCAACTGCAGCACCTTTAGGCAGAAAAGTCAAGACCCTTTGGCGTTTCCTGAAAGACTGGCTCACTGTTATCACCGAGTATGTCGTCAGACTTCCCATAACCGGCAACGCTCTGCACAGTCAGCGCAGAGCAACCTGTCCAGTTAACACTAGCTTCGAGTGTAGCCCCAGCAGTTTTTGACTTTCAGGGAAAAAGCTCTGTCTGCCATTTATATGTTCTGCAATGCCAGGTCTTTGACTTCACGACTTAGGAGCTTGCTTTGCCTGTCTTTGGTCCTGAATTTTTATTGCTGTTTGCCAGGGTTTTTTTTTCCCATGGCTCTTCACAGGACCCAGCTTTGACTGGTTCCCCTATGGGCACCCTAAGATCTAAGCAAAATGGAGATACCTGGTTCCTGGCTCACCAGGTGAATGACTCTAAGGGAAGGCTCAAGGGCATTCCCGCATCTAGAGAAAGTGGAAGGTTGGGAATTTGGCTTTGAGGTTGGCCTCAAGGATAATGTAGATGCACCCTGTAGGAAGTACTCATTAAATCATCTGTGACTGTAAGTCAGAAGTTGTGGTTTTATTCCTGGTTCCATCACATGGGTATGACTGGAGGCGAGTTACTTTTTCTCACTGGGTTGGATCCTCAGTTGTGCAAGTTATAGCAAAAAGTAAATCAAAGGAGCAATGGCAGTTTATGCCATATAGCCATCCCCCCCCCCCCCCCCCCCCCCCGGTATGTTTTCCTATCTCTTTAAAAATAATGTAAAAATTATTATTTGTGATACCGTACTTGAGATAATGCAAAACAATTCTGTATGAATTCCAAACCAAATAATCTGGTTCTGAAACTTCAAAAGTTTCTGTATTTAAAGTGTTCTTGAAGAATAATAAGAATAATAAGCATCCCTAGGGCAACAGTGTGCTTCTCCTTTTACTGTGCACTGAAGTTTCGCAGCCCTTAGCTGTCCTCACACACATCCAACAAGTGAATCAACAGTGTAAGAGTTGTGTCTTTGTCATTGTTCCTTACTGTGTCATTAAATGAAAACATAGTTTCTTCCCTTTTCTACAAGTTTTCTGGTTGTACTGAAATGGTCCGCTGTGATTTTCTCCCTGTTAGGGCGGCGGGGGAAGCTCTGCACCAGAACGCACACTTTGGTAACTTGGCATTCTTTCCAGAGGTGCTGGTGGGGTTGGTCAATGAACTGACTTTCCCAGGCTGCCGGAGCTCGATCAGCAGTATTGCTCATGTAGCTAGAACAGGAGGGTCGATAGACCCATGATTTTGTAATTTGTGATTCAGAAGCCAACGGATGGTTTTGAGGCACTGTATTTTCAGCCTAGTTTAAAAACTTACGTACATAGTAGCACGCCCTTCTCTTCAGAACACTTTATTATCCAACCTTTACTCTTAAAGCATGCCAAGGTCTCACCCAGGTTATGCCATGTTTTGCTAGATGTTGCAAAAAAAACATTATTAAAAAACCCAGCGCCCCAAATCCAAATCTGACTGTTCTAGAGAAGAGGCAAAGAAAGCAGGCTAAGTGGGAAGAAAGGGAACGGAGGAGCAAATCTGATATGTGCAATTAGCTGATCAGGAGTAGAGATCATAGCTGGCCACCTGCCTAGTTGTTATCAAAACACATGTTTAGAAGTATTCCCTTAAGGCAACTCCAGCAAAACAATTTCTAAAAGATCATGAAGTTAGTTTCAACTAAAAAGAATGTTCTTACTTTAGACAAAATGATGTTTATAAATACCTACGTCTGATCCTAGGGAGACTGCAATCACATGACCACGCTTCCATCTTCAAACGTTTGCTCAGTTTTGCCCTTTATTTTCACTTTGTAGTTCAGAATTTTCCCTGCTTAAATAAAACATCCTCAGTCTATCTCGTAGATCTTGTACCACTTCTCCCTTCCCCTGCCCTTTTTTCTTTAGCAGAATTGGCCTTCTTTCCCAATCTTTTTTTCCCCCGCATATAATCAAGAACAGGCTTACTTACTTTTTTTAATCAGTACTTCATTTTAAAATTGTTTTCTAAAATACTATTTTATGCCAGAGCTTTGATTCAGTGACCTATTTAGTTAACGCATAAACTTGTAGAAATGTAGTAGTCAAGATCCTCAGCTAATACTTGTAGTTGCCTGTGAGTTGTATCAGTACAGACCTGCTAACGATACAATTCTGCTTTCCCTGGTTTGTCATTACTTTGGCATCTGGGAGCTCACTTCAAGAGTTCAAATGTAAAATCCCATACTGCCTGTGTCAAATCCTACACTCCAAAGTACACAGGCTGCAAACGCAAATCCAAGTTTCCGTGCCGAGCAATTTCATTTCCTTATGGAACGACTGCAAACTGTGGGTACTTAAGATCCTAAGAGCCTGAGCTTAGTCACTCAAAAGTTGATCATCGTCTTGAAAAGTGCAAAAGGGCTAGAGAGTTGAGGTTTCTTTAATTCCATCCCTATAGCAAAGCGCTTGTATGTCCATACCTTTACACAGGAGACAGTCAATAGGACTTAAGTGTACGCATATTTCTGAACTGGGGCCTAGCCCGCATGGCGGTTCTGGAGATCCAGGCATAACAACCCGTTCCTCGGGCGACAATATAGTAACTGACTTGCAGAGCAGCATGACTGTCATTTTTGGATAAGTCTCGCCTCCTAGAGAAAAGTAGGTTGATTTGAAGGAATTAGAGACAAGAAGATATACAGATTGACACCACTCTGAAGTAGGCAGCTTTGACAAATAGCGCTATCATTATGAAGACATGTGAACAGAATCAATGTCTCAGAAGAAACAGTAACTAGATGTAATCCCTAAGCAATTGTCTGCAGCCCCAGTTGCAATACATCATTTTTCACATATTCTACTTTGGAAGAGTTGATGGATTTGATTATTTTTCTTCTTTTTTTTTTTTCTTCCTATTTTTTCCTCTGGTTATAGATGATAAACTATGCTTTCCCTGTGTGATGTGATAACAGCTTTATCCTACTGTCTCTAAGAAACCTTCCATATTAGCTACAGCCATCAAAACGCCAAAAGAATAAGGAAAAATATAAAGAAAAGAGCCTAAGTTCTAAGAAGGATGAGGCTCAGCTGATACTTGCTGCCAGCTTTTTTAAAGCAGATGTTCTTCTTCTGACATTCATCTGGTGTTAGTCTGGAGTTCTGTGTCTAGTTTGATGCACAGCTCCTAGCTGATGATTTGTAAAGCTTTCCTATGTTTTCCCTAGATACATCGCTGCACTTTTTCCCTCCTTAAAACTCTTTACGCTTTTCTAAAAAACAAAGAGCTATGAAAAAATAGTTTAAAACAACCTAAAAACAAGAGACTATAAAGACTAAGTGAAGATGACTCAGGAAAAGCAATCATGGGTTCTAATAATATCTTCAAAGTAATAATATAAGTGATGAGAGGACAGGTTTAAGGTTTGGTTGGAAAGGGTTACGAAGGTATAACAGATTGTTTTAATCAGGAAAATACTGTGGCAGCAGTTTATCTTAGGATGTGGTGCTGTGGGACAGGAGAGCCAAAGGAGGTGAACGTAGAGGAGATCTCTGTGCTCTGAGAATCCGTCTGCTTCGCAGCATCCACTGTCAGAAGTCATTTTCAATCACAGAATCAATCATAGAATACCAGGTTGGAAGGGACCTCAAGGATTCAACCTTTCTTGGCAAACGCACGATGTAGACAAGATGGCCCAGCACCCTGTCCAACGTTGAGGTATCCACCGGTTCCCTGGGGAGATTATTCCAGGGGCTCATCGTTCTCACTGTGAGAAATGTTTCTCTCGTGTCCAACTGGAATCTCCCCAGGAGTGACCTGTACCCATTACCCCTCCTCTTTTCCATGTGACTCCTTGTAAAAAGGGAGTCTCCATCTTCTTGGTAGCCACCTTTTGAATTCTGGAACATGGTGAGAAGGTCTCCCCTAAGCCTTCTCTCCTCAAGGGCGAACAAACCCAGTTCTCAGCCTTTCCTCATATGGCAGGCTTCCCTGTCCTTGGATCACCTTTGTGGCCCTTCTCTGGGCCCTCTCCAGCCTGTCCACAGCTTTTTTGTATAGCGGGGACCAAAACTGAGCACAGTATTCCAGAAGAAGAGGTCCTACTTCCTCCGTGAGACAAAAGTCACTGCTCTGGAATGGCACTGACCATTTCTGCAAAGGATTTAGTAAGACTGAAGCAGTGACCATGACACTTGGTACTGGCATCGCTGAAAGATTCAAAAAGTATCACTCTAATTGCTACAGGAAAAACGTGCATGAAGGGATCTCTGAGAATGGCTTGCTCTTACTTCCTACTGATCTTTGCCATATTTATTTACTGAAAGTGAAGAAAGCCTGTTACTTCATCAGCTTCTGTATGCGTCCCCAGTATAGTGTTTGTTCAGATAAGGAACACGAAATCAGTCGAAGCAGCTGTAGGTGCCTGCTCCGCACACCTACGCCGTGCTCATGTTCTGGCAAACTGCAGCTACGCCGACTCCTGCAACCCCGCTCCGGCACGGGGCCTCCTACAGCCACGGCTCTTGGTCAGAAGTGCCAAACAAAATGGTGCCAGCGTTCACATTTCTTCAGAGTGTCTTATGGCAGAACCTTTTTGACCTTCCCTTTCACATGCTGGAAAGTGTCTGTAACATGCCAACATCTTAAGTGAAATAAAGCACGCAAGGCTATGCCCAGTCCTAGCTTCGCTCCATGACCCGAGTTACAGCCAGTGCCGAAGAGCAGCACTTCCTCGCAGCGTCTCTTTGAGCAGGGGCAGAAGGGCCAGAAAGGCTGCCGGGAGCTTTGGCTTCCCCTCTGGAGGATGCAGCGAGCGGCTGATGGGAGAACACGCAGATTGCGGACGAACTTGGCATTGTATCAACACCAGGTGCGGATTTTAATAGCTCTGTAATCTCCTGTGCTAACCGGTAATCGGAAGCAGGTTTGCTGATACCGAGTTGTCAGGCTGCAGGCAGGCTGCCGTCGGCTCTGCCATGCTGAACGGGGCTGTCGAGCACTACCTGGAGATAGGCTGGTTGGAGAAGGAAAATCTGTGTCGCTGGGCATTTGTGAGGCAATCATTCCTGTGATTTATCCAACCTACACGAGCGCTGCTGATGAACAAGCACCTGGCTGGGACAAGGGAAAAGCTAGAACAATCAATTTTATATATGTGCTCTTTGTTTCCCTTCCTAGCGCTGACTGATAAATATACAGAAATAATTCAAAAAGAAAGCATGGTTATTCTTTCATTTTATACCTCTTCATCAGTCACAGGGAAGAATGAACAAACACTGGTAAGGATGCAATCACAGGACATCTGATACCTCTGAGACTCATATATCTGAAGGACAAGGGGGGATCTTACTACCTCCAGGTAAATGTACGGGACAACTGTTCATTGTTAACGCGGGGACCCCAACCGATGTTCCAGTGCCCCGCCACACAAAGCTCTGTGCTGTGCCTGGCGGAAGATCTAATTACTCGAAGGCTACTTGCTTGATGGTGTTAGAATTTTGCCTGACTGAAAACAATGAGGTTTTGTTCTGTAAACCCGTCTGAACGATGATGCGTCCAGCACTGTTCATGCTATTCACGCTGTCGGGAGAGAGCTTTAGCCAGCAGTGGGTTCACTATATTACCTGATGACAGAGGTGGCTTCAGAACCCTCAGGACGCCACTACTATCTGGAGGGGTGGAAGGTGCTTTCTCTGAAGAAACAGGAGGGGGATATGGGATGGATGTATCAAATACGAGTAATTTGAGGCATTGCTATATGGTTTCAAATACTGTTATTTCCTAGACTCTTTACGTTGACGGGAGTGCGCAGACACAGGCCAAAAGCCATTACGTAGAGAGTTTAGCTTCATGAAAGCTATCTTTTTCTGATGATAGCCCTCATATTATTTTAATAACGAATGCCAGTGGAAGCGGTTAAATAGCTGGAGAAGGCCCCTCGCACGGAGGAAGTCGGCGGGCAGAGTGGCAGGTGAACACAGAGGGACGCCTGCTGAAACGGGCACGAACCCGCCGGGGTGGAAGGCCCATCCCTGGAGGCATTCAAGGTCAGGCTGGATGGGGCTGTGAGCAACCTTACCTAGTTGGAGATGTCCCTGCTCACCGCAGGGGGGTTGGACTAGATGACCTCTGAAGGTCCCTTCCAGCCCAAATGATTCTGTGATGATTCTATGATGATTCAGAGGTGTACTGTGGCATTTATGAAAATGCACAGAGGTTTACAGAGCAGTGCTACATTTTCATGCAAGATTTGTAGCAGAGCAACCTTGAAAAGTATCTGTAAGACCTTGCGCAGTGTTGCAATTATTCAAAGAGAGAATTATAAATAGTATGTGCTATAATAAAGACCCTATCTTTTGCAACATAAAATGAAAGATTCTGATGTTCTAAGAATCCCTCAGGATCCTTAGTGCTGTAAATCGTGGTGTGTGTTATCAGTACTGTGATTTACTGCAACTTTTTCACACTGTGTTAAAAGCTTATCTTTTAGGCAACTGTGGAAAGGCGACTTAACTTTCAGCGATTCTGGGCTGTACTGACACGTGGAACATGGAGATAAGCTCTGCACATCGGCTCTTCCTTCAGCCCTGCTAGTTCAGGCCCAGCTAAAGCTCGCTGTCGCCTGGCCAAGACCACACCAAGGTTTTGTGGAGGTGCTGGCTCCTTTGCTGGGGTCCGGCTTGCCTGCATGCCGTGCTCAGCAGGA